>NW_016107744.1:1755043-1756865 GCF_001604975.1 Cebus imitator
ATAAAATTAAAATTATTAGTTAATTATAAAAAAAATTTTTAGATATTTAATAGCAATAAGGATTTTTAGGGGGAGAAGATATACTCTATCATATTGTCAGTATTAGTAAACTATTCTAGTAATTACTCTATTTTGAAGAACATGCTTTATAAGACTCTGTTCCATTTTTACATTATCACTTGATGTAGAATTAATTTTCCATGTTTTTCTCCAAATGTGTTTTAAAATTAAATAAATGTTAATAAAGTATACAAGCACTTCAGAAATTGCTGATAGATTATCTAGAATCTACTGAAGGAGATTCAATTTCTCTCTGAGTCATTGAATAAAATTTAATTTGGTAAGGCATGGGATCCTTTTCATAACCTCAATATTTAATATGTCTTCATAACATTATTGAAGAATAACAAATTCTGAGATGAGCAAACAGTTGTGGAATAAGGTAATAAAAATGTATTAAGAAATTTTGGGAGGCCCAAGATGGCTGACTAGAAGCCACTAGTGTGTGCCACTCTCATGGACAGAAGAAAGAGTGGCGAATAAATACTAGCTGTTCAACTGGAACATCTAGGTGGATAAATTGGGATTGTTCAAGAAAACAACTTGACCCATGGAGAGCAGAGGAATGAGACAATATGATTTTCTACCTGGGAGTGGCAGGGAGACAGAGGAGGCCTCTCTACTATGGGAAAATAGTGAATGAGTGAGAGTTTTTAAGGACCCACACTTCTGCCATGCACCTTTGCAACACTGGACTCAACAGATCCCCTATGATTCCCCCAGCTGGGGCTTCCAGACTGACACAGACAGCTACGTGAAATCTGGGCAGAGGCACAGCTGCTGCAGCTGTAGAATTCTGAGAGCCTTGCATCCCTGGGCTGCAATGAGTAGCCTGGGAGTGCCAAGCCAAGATCTGCAGCCAGCAGTGAAGTGGGAGAGGAGCCTACACTTTCAGCACATTGAGAGGGAGCATGGCTGCAATGATAAGAAATACAGAGGAGCCAAGTGGCTGAGCAGGAGCCTATCTATTGGGCAGTACACTTAGGCACCATCTACTGGATCACAGCCCAAGCTTCAACCCCCAAAGTACTTGACTAATATACCTCCTGTGAAACCAAGGACAAGGATTCACTAGAAATAATGACTCTGCACAAAGCCCTAGCCCTCTGAAAACATCCAGAAAAGAAGTCTACTGACTGTATTCAAGTAACAAGGCAGTTAAAGGAATGTGAACCCACAAAGATGAGAAAGAACCAGCGCAAGAACTCTGGAAGCTCAAAAGGCCTGTCTGTGTTTTTTCTTTCAAATGATTATACTAGTTCCCCAGCAAGAATTCTTAACCACACTGAAATGGCTGAAAGGACAGAAATATGATTCAGAATATGGCAAGGATAAAGACCATCGAGATTCAGGAGAAAGCCAAAACCCAATGTAAAGAATCTAAGAGATTACAAGGAAATGATAGAGGAGTTTATAGACAAAATGGCCCTTATAAAGAAAAAAAAAACAAAATGATCTGATAGAGCTGAAAAACACTACAAGAATTTTATAGCACAATTGCAAATATTAACAGCAGCGTAGACCAAGCTGAGGAAAGAATTGCAGAGCTCAAACTGAGCTCACTGAACTGACTCAGCCAAACAAAAAGAAAGAAAAAATAATAAAGAAGAATGAGAAAAAAACCCTTAAGAAATACAGGATTCTGGCCGGGCGCGGTGGCTCACACCTGTAATCCCAGCACTTTGGGAGGCCGAGGCGGGTGGATCACGAGGTCAAGAGATCGAGACCATCCTGGTCAACATGGTGAAACCCCGTCTCTACT
>NW_016107744.1:1757010-1765027 GCF_001604975.1 Cebus imitator
AAAAAAAAAAAAAAAAAAAAAGAAATACAGGATTCTGTATAGAGACAAAATTTACAACTCACTGGCATCCCTGAAAGAGAAAGGGAGGAAGCAAGTAACTTGGGAAACATATTTCAGGATATCATCAAGGACAACTTCTCAAACCTCACTAGAGAGGCCAACATTCAAATTCAGAAAATGCAGAGAACCCCTGTGAGACACTGTTTCTCAGATTTTCAAGGTTGAAATGAATGAAAAATGTTAAAGGCAGCTAGACAGAAGGGGTAGATCACCTTCAAAGGGAACCCAGTCAGGCTAACAGCAAACCTTTCAGTGGAAACTCTACAAGCTAGAAGATATTGGGTGCCTATATTTAGCATTCTTTAAGAAAAGAATTTCCAATCAAGAATTTTATATTCCTCCAAACTGGGCTCACATGTTAAAGTCACGAAGATCTCAAATTAATACTACATTACACCTAGAGGAGCCAGAAAAACAAGTGCAAGCCAACTTCAAAGCTAGCAGAACACAGGAAATAACCAAAATCATAGCCAAACTGAAGGAAATTAAGATGAGAAAAACTATACAGAAGATCAACAAATACAGGGGTTGGTTCTTTGAAAAAGTTAATAACATAGACGATTAACTAGAATAATACAAAAGAAAGAGAAAAGACTCAAATAAACACAATCAAAACTGACAAAGGGGACACTGCTACTGACCCCATAGAAATACAGAGAAATCATAGGTGATTACTATGGACATGTATCTGCACACAAACTAGAAAACCTAGAAGAAATGAATAAATTCCTGGATACATATTACCTCCCTAGACTGAACCAGGAAGAAACTGAATCTCTGAATTGACCAAGAGTGAGTTCCAAATTGAACCAGATTTAAAACACCTACCAATCAAAAATGTCCGGGATCAGACTGATTCACAGCCTAATTGTGCCAGATGTATGAAGAAGAGCTTGTACCATTGCTACTGAAACTTTTTATTGCACACTTTTTTTATTTTAAAAAATTAAAGAGGAACTCTTTTCTAACTCATTTTTTGATGCCAGCATTATCCTCCCAGGGACATAACAGAAAAGAAAGCTTCAGGCCAATATCCTTGATGAACATTGATGCAAAAACCCTCAACAAAATACTGGCAAACCAAATACATCTACACGTCAACAAGCTAATTCACCAAGATCAAGTAGGCTTTATCCCTGGGAATGCAAGGTTGGTTCAACATATGCAAATCAATAAATGTGATTCATCATATAAACAGAGCTAAAAACAAAAACTGCATGATTATTTCAACAGATGCAGAAAAGGTTTTCAAAAAATTTAACATCCCTTCATGTTAAAAACCTTGAACAAACTAGGCACTGAAGGAACATGATTCAAAATAATATAAACTACCTATGTTAAGCCAACTGCTAACATCATAGTGAATGAGCAAAAACTAGAAGCATTATCCTTGTAAACTGGAACAAGACAGGGATGCCTACTCTTCCCACTCCTACTCAACATAGTACTAGAAGTCCTGGCCAGGGCACTCAGGCAAGAGAAAAAAATGAAGGAATTTAAATATTACGAGAAGAAGTCAAACTATTCTTACTTACAGATTATGTGAGTCTGTAATAGAAAACCCTACAGTCTCTGCCCAGAAACTCTGTTATCTGACAAACAACTTTAGCACAGTTTTGGGATACAAAATCAATGTATAAAATTCAGTAGTATGCCTGTTCACCAACAACATCCAAGCTAAGCGCCAATTCCGGAACACAGTCTCATTCAGAAAAGCCACAGAAAGAAGAAAATGCCTAGGAACACAGGTAACAAATGAAGTGAAAGATCTGTACAAAGGAAGTTGAAAAATCACTTCTGAAAGAAATCAGTGATGATACAAACAAATGGAAGAACATTCCCTCCTCATGAATAAAAAGAATCAATATTGTTAAAATGGCTGTACTGCCCAAAGGAGTTCATAGATTCAATGCTTTTCCTACCAAACTACCAATGACTTTCTTCACAGAATTAGAGAAACCTCTTTTAAAATTCACATGGAACAGAGAAAGAGCCCAAATAGCCAAAATAAACCTAAGAAAAAAGAACAAAGCTTGAAGCATCACATTACCTGACTTCAAACTATACTACGTTGCTGCAGTAAGTAAACAGGATGGTGTTGGCACAATAGCAGACACACAGACCAATGGAACAGAATAGAGAGCTCAGACATAATGCTGCACACCTATAACATCTGATCTTTGATAAAGTTGACAAAAACCTGCAATGGGGAAAGGACTCTCTATTCAATAAGTGCTGCTGCAATGACTGGCTAGCCACATGCAGAAGATTGACATTGGATCCCTTCCTGATACAAAATACAAAAATTAACATAAGATGGATTAAAGACTTAAATGTAGAGCCTGAAACTATAAAAACCCCAGAATATACCCTAGGAAATACCATTCTGGACATAGGATCTGACAAAATTTCATGACAAAACACCAAAAGCAATTGTAACAAAAATTGACAAATGGGACCTAATTAAGTTAAAGAGCTTCTGTGCAGCAAAAGAAACTATTGAGTAAACAGACAACATACAGAATGGAAGAAACTATGCATCTGACAAAGGTCTACTATCCAGAATGTAAAAGGAACTTAAACAAATTAATAAGCCAAAAGCAAACCACTCCATTAAAAAGTGAGCAAAGAACAAAACAGACACTTTCCAAAAGAAATTTTTTTCATATGAAAAAAATGCTCAACATTACTAATCATTAGAGAAATGCAAATTAAAACAATGAGATACCATCTCACACCAGAATGGCTATCAGTAAAAAGTAAAAAATAACAGATGCTACCAAGGTTGTGGAGAAAAGGGAACACTTATACACTGCTGGTGGGAATCTAAATTAGTTCAGCCATTGTGGAAAGCAGTGTGGCAATTTCTCAAATAACTTAGAACAGAATTACCAATCAATCCAGCAATCTTGTCATTGGGTAAATACGCAAAGAAAATGAAATCATTCTACCATAAAGTTACATGCACACATATACAGAATATTGATTGAACAATATTAAACAATATTCCGAATATGTGTGCATGTGACTTTTTGGTAGAATAATTTCTAGTTTGCATAACTGCAACACAGTTCACAATATCAAAGACTTGGACTCAATCTAAATGCCTATCAATCATAGGATGGAGAAAGAAAATATGGTACATATACATCATGGAATATTATGCAATCATAAAAAAGAATAAGATCATGTTGTTTGCAGCGACCTTGGTAGAGCTGGAGGCCGTTATCCTAAGCAAACTAATGCAGGAACAGAAAATTTAATACCACATGTTCTCTCCTGTAAGTGACACATGGACACAAAGAGGGGAAGAACAGACAAGAGGCCCACTGGAGGGTGGATGGTGGGAGGGAGAAGAGGTTAAAAAGAGACATATTAAGTACTATGCTTATAACCTTGGTGACATAATAATCCATACCACAAGCCCCCATGACACACAGTTTACCTATCAAATTTGCACCTATACCCCTGAAAAAAATAAAATTTAAAATTAAAAAAATACAATTACAGACATGTCGGATTGACAGTTGTTGCAGATTTCTTGAGCTATTGTTTACATTCACTATTACATTATACTTATTGGACACTCAGCTTTTGTTTTTTAATCTATCAACAAAGAAACCTACAGTTAGTAACTGTATCTCAAAATCGTATCAGTAAAAACACATACATTTAATAACTATAAAAAAGACATTTTGATTTTAGTGATGAGTATTTTAATAGCTGTTGATTTTATCTCGGACAAGTGAAACCTGGCCTCTCTGTGCTGTTGTTCTCTCATGAAAACTGAGAAGGTAAGCAAGATACTCACCTATATGACTTAATAAATGGCAGTGACTGTTGTCAGTGATCCAAAGTATTCAAAGTATCCTGTGGCTTTATCATGATACAGCTCTGCTCTAGACATCTAGTTTATAACATTTTATATGCTTGAAATATCATGTGAGTTTTAATGCTATTAGTCATTAATATTTGTTTTTATAACACTCTACAGATTTCTTTATAATTCTCTTGATTAAACAATGTGTTTGAAAGTATTTCTGGATAAACATTGTTTACATGGGCGCAAGAAAAAACTACTAAAATTTAAAATTGTGAACTGTATATTTTGCTAACCTTTCTGAAAGACATGCTCGCAGAAAAGATGTATTTATGTGCTCTCCTTAGTCAAGCATATTATTTGCAAAATAACTGAATCATATACTGTTATATTATGGAAAAAATGTCAGCAAGAAAGCCCTTTACCTAAAATGTAGACTTCAAAGTTTCTACACATTCATATAGTTTAAAATAAACATATTTTCAGTTACTCTTTAGGCACTAATAAATCTAGGAAAAGCTTTGACTAGCTAGAACCTGATGTTAAACAGAAAGTTAACATCACCATTTTTTAAAATTACTGATTTGAGCAATATGAAAACACCTAGAATGTCCTTTGTCAATTATTTGGCCAGTATGTTCATGGTTCACCACCATAAAAATTAAGTATGCATACTAGGGAAGTGGATGGCAGTTTTAGCCTTCCTCAAACATATTCTCCAATAGTTCACTCAAAAGGCAATCCAAGAAAACATTATATCTAAACACATCAGTATACTTGCCATGAAAGTACAGTTTCAAAACATCTCCAAGCTTATCCTATCTTCCATTTTTGCCTTTCCAACCAATTTCTACCTCCAAACCACTATTATAAGAAAATCTGGGATCCTAGTATTGATTGCAAGATTTCAATTCCATGTCAAAGAATATAAAATTTTAATTTAATAGCAAATAACCTTATCAGTTCATAGAATAAACAGGTACATATGAACTTGACAGCACTCACTAAGATACCATTTTTTTCACAGTGAAAAGGACCAATGGGAACAAATAGGAACTGCAAAAGAATTAAGTATAGGTAGGTCAAAAAGCACAACTAATAAACTTACTGACATACTTGTGTATATATGTTTACTTATTAGCTAATATTAATTAGGCACACCTTACACTTATCTATTAATATTTGAAGTGTTTCAAAAACTCTCTTCAATACATATGGAAATATATTTCTACAAGGGATATTTTTATTTTCACAACTAACAGTCATACATTCACTTTTTTTGTTTATCTTAGTGTACAGGCTATAATTATAATTGCAAGAGATATGGATAATGTCAGTAGCCCTTGGAAAACCAGTTACTTAAATCTCTACTAAGAAACATTCTATTACACTTTTATAGATTTCAAAATACAGAAATGTCCCTGTAAGCTATAATAGTGTCTCTGTGGAAATCAGCAGTCATAGTGAGAAATTAACCTATATGTTAAGAAGCTTCTGCAAAAAGGACTCTTCTGAATGAACTTTCTTTGAACTTAAAGTATCCCTCCCATAATCTGCTGACATCTGAACATTAATATTTTGGTCCCTGAAGAGGATATAAAAATTTTTATTATGATTATTTTTGTCTCTTTTCAATAAGTTAACAAACATTTGTTTCTTTGCTAATGGTGTGCAAAGCATTTGGTTGGCTGCTTGGGGACTGCAAAGTAGCAAGATGCTGGATGGAGTTTAGCAAAATTATAATTCAGTTGGAATGCCAAGGTGCCTCTAACCTTAGAAGAAAAATAATAGTGAAAAGAAATAGTGCTTCATGGCCTATGATTAATTACCCTGTCTTTAGAGGAAGTTCAGGTTGTACTGAGTACGGAGGAAGTTAAGTTTCTCTTATTGGAGATATTGGGCAGGACTCTTGGATATAACAAAATTTGAAGGCATTTTGAAGATTGGAAAGAAAGCTTCACTATGTTAGATGTAAGCCAGCAGCTCTGTAGCAGAAGGCATTGACAGAGGACTTACTGAGTTTATAAATTTATCCGCCAGGGAAATGGAAATCTAGTATTTTAACTTCATAGGTCTTAGCTGTGCTAATCATAATAATAGTCAATAAATATTATTAGTTAACAAAATTAATAACAGCAAGAAAAACAATAAGCACTACTGTTGGAGGATTCACTATGTGCCAGACACCACAATAGGCAGTGTATATGTGATCTGAATTGAGCCACCCATTATTTAAATATGGAGGGAAGCATAATGGCTAAAGCAATAAGGCTAAAATATAAACTCTGGAGTCAAACAGATCTGTTTTACTCATAATTCTTCTATTTACTGCCTGTGTAACCTTAGTAAATTTACCCAACACTCTAAATTTTTGTTTCTTCACTTCTAAAATTGGAATTGCTTTGAATACCTATTTCACGGTACTAATTTATTTTCTTTTTTTTTTAAGATGGAGTCTCACTCTGCCCCCAGGCTGCAGTGCAGCGGTATGATCTTGGCTCACATCAGCCTCCACCTTCTGGTTTGAGCAATTCTCCTGCCTCAGTTTCCCTAGTAGCTGAGACCACACGTGCATGCTACCATGCCTAGCTAGTTTTTGTATTTTTACTAGTTATGGGGTCTCACCATATTGGCCAGGCTGGTCTCAAACTCCTGGCTTCAAGTGATCTGCACACCTTGGCCTCCCAAAGTGCTGGGATTACAGGCATGAGCCACTGAATCCAGCCATGGTATTAATTTTAAGTAAGATAATTAATGTAAAAATAATTAGTTCAGTACCAATCCCAGATTAATTACTTAAAACTAGCTATTGATATTTTTAGTAACTATATAAAGTGAGGATTTTTGTTTCCTTAGTAGAGATGAGGAGAGTAGGAGAGACTACCCATATAACTAGTAAGCGTAGAGCTGAAATTTGAACTGCAGTGTATCTGATTTTAGAGAGTTTGTTCCCTCAATGATTATATCATTATGTTTTTGTTTTTCTTCATGAATTTAATAAACAATTTTTTGTGCTGATTAAGGGCCATGTCCAGGGCTTTGAGCTACAAATGCAGTAGTGAGAAAATATAAACTCTCCCTGTACTAATGGAGACTGCAAACGAAAGGTGTAGGCATTAATAGATACTTAATTAAAAGCTGAGATGGGTACCCAGAAGGAAGAAAATATGATTCCCTAAGATAAAATAAACCAAGTTTACTAGGATTGTGAAGTTGAAAAATATTTTCCTGACAAAAGGAGGATCTAAAAGGATTGTAAGATTAAAAAATACTTCTCTGAGAAAAGGTGAGACAAAAGAAGATGAAAAGGGTCAGATAATACAGGACCTTGTAGGCAAAAATAAGGATCTTGGGATTTTTTCCTAAGGACATCTAAAGTTATTTAAGAATTTTAAGCAGAAAGTGACCTGATCAGACTTATTACTGGAAAAACCATTGCCTAGTTTGAAGAATAGTGGGAGCTATCTAATATGGATGAAGACAAAGCAGTTAGTAGGGTAACTAATAATAATATAAATTTATATTTTTAATACTTATAAATATTGCCCGGGAAGTAGATGAGAGTAGCTTGGATAACGACTGGTTGCAGGGGAGATGATGATAAGAATAGAAGTTTAAAATCTCTTTGGGTGATTAACAGCTTAATGATCAAATAATTATGAAAGAATTAGAGGTAATAAGAATGACCCCTAGCTTTCTGGTTCATGCATCTGCAGGATGTGTGGTACCTAAAGAGTGAAACACTATCAAAGTCTGGAAGGAAGATAATGTGCTGAGCCTTGGACATGAGGAGTTTGAAATGCTTTTGGCATCCAGGTAAAGATGTTGAGCAGGCAGTTAGATGTATGGCCCAGAGCAGAGGCTCAGCTGGAGGCACGAAGATGGAAGTCACCAGCATTTAGATGGTATTGAAGGGCATGGGTATGTTTGCTTAGAGAGAGAGCCAGAGAGAAGAGAAGACACCTAGCCATGAAACATTGTGACATTACATAACCAGTTCTATAATCCCAGCACTTCGGGGTGCCGAGGTGGGTGGATCATGAGGTCAAGAGATCGAGACCATCCTGGTCAACATGGTGAAACCCCGTCTCTAGTAAAAATACAAAAATTAGCTGGGCATGGTGGCGCGTGCCTGTA
>NW_016107744.1:1765072-1810829 GCF_001604975.1 Cebus imitator
GCTGAGGCAGGAGAATTGCCTGAACCCAGGAGGCAGAGGTTGCGGTGAGCCGAGATCGCACCATTGCACTCCAGCCTGGGTAACAAGAGTGAAACTCCATCTCAAAAAAAGAAAAAATAAATAAATAACCAGTTCCAGAAGAATGGACACAAACAAGGGATTGAAAAGAGAACAAAGATATACTTGGGTAACAAAGAGGGGCTTATGTCATAGAAACCCAGAAAAGAGAAGGAAAATATCAGGGAGACCTGACATTATGGACTGGTCAATATTGTCAGATGCTGTGGAAACAATAAGACAAGAAGAGAAAGATGTTCATAACGTTTTTGGCATGAAGGTCAATGGTGTGATGACATCAGTGGAAATTTTCACTGTAGACAAGAGTGAAAGCCATTTTGGAGTGGATTGAGGAGTGACTGGAGCTGAAGAAACGGAGATAGCAACTATGAACAATCATTTCTAAAAGTTAGACATAAAGAAGAGTATGGAGATAAGTGGGAGGCAACTTTGGAGTTGAAGGATGACTTGTGTAATTTTATGTTACAGAGAGGGATGCAGGCAATAGAAACTAGCACACAAATAGGAGTTAAAGGTAATAATTAAGAGCATAAACATCCTCAGAATGAAAAAGTGAAGAGGTCTCAAAGCAGGTGAAAGGACTGTGCTTAGAAGAGAGAAGCCATCTCTTCTAATGCAACAAGAGGGAAAAATATGTCATGTGTTGGCATGAATAGGTTTGTAAGTTTTGTGTTTTGTGGGAGTAGCTTAAGAAAGTTTCTGTTGGATTTCAATTTTCTCTGTTCATATTGTCTCCCTGAAAATCAGCTTGTCTGCCTCTTAGGATTTAGAATAAGTTTATTCTTTATTTATTTGTCTTTTGTTACCATACATACCTGTAAGCAACTGAAACTACTGTCTGTGGTATTTAAACTATTTTAATGATTGAACAGTTTACTGATACAAAGTTAGCCTGAAGCCTTAGGGTAAAGGTTATATACTAAAATCAATAATAAAGGCTAGATCTAAGTGGTTTAATGGAAAGGATCAATATGTTGTAAAAGAGCTTTTGAAAGTGAAATTTGTACACCAAAAAACAGAAGTTTGCTTTCAGCAAAAAATAATAATATCCATTATTTTCTTAATGTTTTAATTAGTAGATTTTTTCATATTTTATTTGATTTTATTTTGAGACAGAGTTTCGCTCTTGTTGCTCAGGCTGGAGTACAAATGGCAACATCTCAGCTCACCACAACCCGACTCCTGGGTTCAAGCTATTCTCCTGCCTCAGCCTCCCAAGTAGCTGGGATTACAGGCATGTAATCCTGTACCTGGCGCTACCACGCCTGGCTAGTTTTGTATTTTTAGTAGAGACAGGGTTTCTCCATATTGGTCAGGCTGGTCTTGAACTCCTGACCTCAAGTGATTCATCAGCCTTGGCCTCCCAAAGTGCTGGGATTACAGGCACATGCCACCATGCTGGCCAATATTTTATTTTTTATATTTACATACTTGTATAAATGTATACATATTTAAATGTTTTAAAATCATACATACATTTGCTAACCTTTTTTTAACCTAACAATTTTCTAAAATAGTCCCTCCCACTTGATTTTCCTAACTCTAACTTACTTACCCCAATGACCATGTCATAAACATAAGCATATGTATTCTTCCTAATTTTTTTTTATTTTCCAAAGTTATAAGAAAATTGTATATCCTAATATATCTAGTGGGTTTAAAGGGTCATAGTGTGTACTTTTTTTTGTGAGTTTAGATTTTCTTCTTTTGCAGTAAACTATACCTTATGGAAATCTTTACAAGTCCACTGGTAAAGTTCTAATTTAGTCTTTTTAATATTTTAGATTGTGATTTGTACCACAAATTATTCAGCCATTCCTATACTGGTGCTAATTTACATTTTTAGTAAACTGTTCTCATTTTTGCTTCTGTAATCAATACAGCTAGACTAACCTTTTTACAAAATCTTTACACTAGTGTCATGTTACATATTTATATGTGTGTCTCTCTGTGTGTGTATATCATACGGTGGATAAAATGTTCTCAGAAAAGTGATTTCCAAGGTGTTTATGTAATTTTTATTTTGATATAATAGACAATTGTATACAAACATGGTTGTAACAATTAACATTTTTACCAGCAATGCATAAGAGTGCTTTTACCCTTGGATCTGCACTAAATCAAAGTGCAAATTTTCAAAAAAATATTGAGAAAAGTAATTATCCATAAAGTTGATTATATAAATCTGTCTATCTATCCATCTATCTATTATCAATCTATCTATTTATTTATTTTGAGATGGAGTTTCACTCTTGTTCCTTAGGCTAAAGTGCAATGGCGTGATCTTGGCTCACTGCAACCTCCGCCTCCCGGGTTCAAGCAATTCTACTGCCTCAGCCTCCCAAGTAGCTGGGATTATAGGCACCCATCACCACATCTGGCTAATTTTGTATTTTTAGTAGAGACAGGGTTTAACCATGTTGGTCAAGCTGGTCTCGAACTCCTGACCTCAGGTGATCCACCTACCTGGGCCTCCCAAAGTGCTGGGATTACAGGCATGAGCCACTGTGCCCAGCCTTAAAATACTTTAAAGTGCGGAGATTGGTGGAAGATTCGTGAAATGGATTTTTCTTCTTTGGTATAAAGCTAGACCTATGTGTACCATCACTCAAGGAGAGTGCATAGGAAGTCCTCTCTCCACCTAAAGTCAAGACAGTGATGACAACAGAAGTACTAGGAGTAGGACAGTAGTTTCCGAGTAAACCTTACTAAAATGTTTAAAGATAAAATATGGGATACCCACACTGAATTAGAATTACTGAATAATGAATGGTCTTTTAGTAAGAGTATATCCAAAATGTTTCAGAGCACATTCTTATATCAAAAATGATATCTGACACTGTAACTTATTCCTTAGATCATATTTCTGTATCGTTTAAAAAAAAAACAACCCTCTTTATCCCTTTATGGAGTGGAGACTCCATACCCTTCTGAACTTCTCTACATCCATGAGATCAGATTTGTAGCTCCCTCATATGAGTGAGAACATATGATATTTGTCTTTCTATGCCTGGCTTATTTCACTTAATGTGATCACCTCAAGTTTCATCCATGTTGAGGGTGCTCTAATCAACAATAATATTTTGTATATTACAAAATATCTGGAAAGAATAATTTGAAATGTTCCCTATTCAAAGAAATAAATGTTCAAGGGAATGGATATCACAAATATCCTGACTTGATCATTACATATTAATACATTGCATGAGTGTGTGAAAATATCACATGTACATCATTAATATGTACAAACACTATGTACCAATTAGAAAATACAATTTAGGTGCAAAAAATAAATAATGCAAAATAATAACAAATAACAATAACAAATATTTAAAATAGTTTAAACTTGGAAACCCTCTAAATGCCTATCAATAAGCAAATAGATAAATTGTGATGCATTCATACTATAGAACACTACACAGCAGTTAAGGACAATGAGCATAATCTTCATATACTGACATGAAGAGATATACTTGAATAGAAAATGGGTCTAGAAGAATACTGACTATAGTGACTGCCCTTTGAGGGAGTGATTTCTTTTTTTTTCCTTTATATACTTCTGTATTACTACAGCTTCATTAGAATCAGCATGTATTATTGATTTTTATACATTTATTTTTAATTTTTGCATAATTAATATTTACAAAACAAAAACAAAATTTAGAACTTAAAAACAAAAGTTGTTATTTATCTAAAGTACAAGTTTAGCTGAAAATCCTGTACTTTATGCTAAACCTGACAACCCTACCCAGGAGGGCGTGATATGTAGACTCTGAGTTATGGCAACACAATTGACTAGTGTCTCACATGCCTTGGAAATCTAAATGGTAAGAGATGGGCTAGTAATCTGCTTATGGTGGGATTAGCCTTATATTGGTCATTTGCCTGAATAGAGAATGGGTGTTTTCTCTCATTGACCAGATGTAGAACATGGGCAAAGGAAACCAGTTTGGGGTGTGTGTCCTGTTCTGGTACAATCCTAGAGGGACACTCCTCTGCTGAGTCTAGTTCACACCTCTAGGAGCATGCCTTAATTCAGCAGAGGAATCAGAAGCAGAACACCAATCTAATCACGACAGAAGCAGAACACCAATTTCTAGAACCTGAAGGAGAAATAGGAAAACACCGAAGTAGAGCATATTTGTGTCAGTCAAGGAAACTTCAGGTAAGAGAGAAAGTAATAGTGAGATTTCCCAAAAGTCCACAAAAATAGCAAGGAGTGAGAAAGTCAGCATTAAACCAAACAGACCAGAGTATGAGGCTCCTCTATGACAGTAAATAAGGTGCTTCATGTCTTATTTCACTTCTGTTTTGCTTTGATTTGACAGGGGCAAAACTTTGTCTTCTAAATGGTATTAATTCCAAAAACTTTTGCTATAAATCATTGAGAATAGTTTTAACCAATTGATGTTGGGAAGAAGGAAGACAAAATGATAAAATCCTCAGGGTGCTGGGTGAGAGCTACAGCTTTTAGTGTGCCCTATTATAAATCCCAAGAGCTCTAAATAACATTGTACTGTAATTTATCCTTTAAAATTTTCATGATAGGTCTTTCCAAATTGTAGGTCCTTCAAATGACTGTATCTTTTGGTTCTTTGAATTCCTACCATAAGTCCAGGTCTTTTCTGCACGACAGGCTAAACATATTTAATAATTGATTGGAGTCTGCTGGTGACCCTTGAAGGATAACAAACAATAGAAAATCCAAGTGAATGGAAGATAGAACCCTGGGAAATCAGAAGCAGAGAGGTGGGTTTTAGGATAGCTGAAAAAAGTCTAATGGAGAGAGTGGGGGCCATGTGAACTTTGCAGGAAGAATAGGCTTTAGGGAAGTTTTCCATCCAGAATGCTTTTCAAGCAGTATGTAGAACAGGTAAATGGAGGAGGTATAAATACATGGGTTGTAATTAGTAATTAAAAGAGCAGTTGTCTTTAGATAAAGCACAGAGGACTCTATGGTAGACTACTGAGAAACTTAAGAAACACATAAAATTAGGTTGTAGTCATAAAAGTTTGAAATTTCTGCTGTAACTTTCAAAGGTATTTGAGAAAGGAGGTATTTACACAAGAAGATTTTTTTTTTTTTTTAAGTAAGTCCCAGTAAGTTCAGAACTGGAAGAAGAGAAAGAGCAAGAGGTTAGAGGCAACTGGAGGCTGGAGCTGGAGTAATGGCCAAATAGACTGTTATTATTTCAAGAACTCTGGAAGAAGTAGGTAAGGATTTGAATAGAACAGAGAAGTGAAAGAGAAGAAATTCATATGAGAGGCACTACAAAGAAGAGACTAATAAGATGGTAGAAAAAAGAAGGAATAAAAATTGATGGGATAGATTGGAGCTGGGGAACATGATGGTTTCATTCTAAGAAATAAAATCTAGAAAGAGAAGAGATTTAAGGTCCACATGGTACACTTTGTTACATGAAAAAAACACAAATTGTGCAGACTTAAAATATCCTCACTCACTAGATATAAAAATATTTTGCGAATAAATTTTGTTTTATATCTATGAAAAATAAAAACCCCTTTCCAAATTTATTTTTTTAAACTAAAAAAAATTTTTTAAAGTGAAATACAGTTGTCTTTCCCTTTTGTTCTTATGTAATAATTCTGCTGTTTTTAGTTCTCACTCAGCTGGTAAGCAAAGCCTTCACTATCTCTGTTTTCTTTATTTGGTTAGATTTTGTTGAAAATTTTTTATATTAAGTCCAATATTAGAATATGAATATAAATGCTTTGAGAGATCAATTAGTGAATTAAACATGACGGAAGATTTATTTCCCCTTTGCATAAAAGTCTAAGCTGGCATATAATCAGATTTGAAAACGTTGCTTATTCATCATCAGCATAAATTTCATCCTTGGATTCAAGGTGATTGTTCTGCTTGTTACTATTTCTCAGCTTAGAAGGGGAAAAAGAAAATATAGAAGGCAAGTAACCTTCTTCTTTTAAGAATGTGACCTGAAAGTTGCTCATATACATTGGCTACAACTTGGTCATATGGTTTGGAAAATGTTATGTCTAGGTGGTCGTTGGAATCGAAATTGGAAGTAAGAGGAATTTGTTTCTAAATGGACAGTCTTGCGTGAGAAAACTCATATCTGCTTATATTTCTTAAGATTTTTTTTTTTTTTACTTTTGTATTTCTGTTAGAGCTGGGGTCTCACTTTCTTGCCCAGCCTTGTGTCAAACTCTTGCCTTCAAGCGGCACTCCTGCCTCAGCCTTCCAAGTAGCTGGTATTACAGGCATGAGCCACCTTACCAGACCATGTCTGCTTTTTTTTTATGCGTTGCATTGTGTCCTATTGATGTATATTTATTATCTGGCTTTTTTTTCATTCTTTATCTTTTTTTAAATTATAGATTTTCTTATGAAATTTTAATTTATTAGTATGTATAGCAGAAAGATGCCAAGACACTCAAGGACGATATCCTCTGTGGTAATTATTTGAATTGAAAGTAGTATGAAGCCATCTCACGTGTCCAAGTAAGAGTGTTTAGACTTATTCAAAATGATCATTTTCCATTTGCTAGCCTAGATATATTAATTACAAGAGATAATTTCTTCTGGGCTAAAGCCTCTGTTACCTGAAATGTTTTTTACTGATTTAACATGCAACAGAGGGTTTATTTATTTTTGACTAAAGGGGGTGTGTTCTGCATAGTTCTTTTGGGGTTGATGTTCTTGGGAAGAGAAAAGAGAGTGATGAAGATGATATAGATGGGGAGATTGCCCATACTTGGTCCATAAACTAATCTTGAGCCATTTGAAAAATGTTGCTAAATGAAAAGATGAATGAGCTAGGTATATGGACTAATGTGTTTGACCCTAGCACAAAGCAGTGCTGCTAAGAGACCCGGGTGGTTAATTGTGACATGAGTTCTAGATATTCATTCTTCACTTACTTCTTCAGCCCCAGCACAGACAATAAGATGTTTTTGTTGTCTCAAGGACTAACAGAGGAAAGAAGGAGAAATCACTATGCCTGGAGATCATAGGCTACAGGGAAAGTGAAGAGTGGTATGTTAAAGTTCTTTGAAGATAGATAAGGATACTTATTGTATTCCTACACAGGAGTCCCAGAAACAACTGAGTGATGGTAGTGGTGGTAAATCTGGGAGAAAGCCTCATTAATGGATAAGTATAGATTTGGAGCAGGGAACAGTAATGGATTATTTCCAGTGTAACTTAATATACGCTTAGAGATAAAGTTTAGGACAGTACTTCTCAAACTTTAATGTACATATGAATCACCAGAGACCCTGTTAAAAGGTAGATGCTGATTTAGTGGTGGGACTGAGATTGTTCATTTCTAATAAATTCCCAGGTGATGCTATGCTGCTGTTCCACAAACAACACTTCCAGTAGCAAGGGATTAGTAACACTGAATTAATCAAGGTCTCATCCTCACCACCTGCTAATTCTTATTGCCTTCCTTTCTACAGTCAGAAAAGCCTGGATTTCAGAACTGGCTATGCCACTTGCAAGTGTCATTGAGTAAGTTATTTAACTTCCCTGAGGCTTAGTTTCACTACTCAAATTGATTTTTATTGGTATTGCAGTATTTGCTATTCTATCCAGCAGATATTTCCATTTTCTTCCTGTGCACCTGATTGGATTGTATGACTGAGTCCATTTGGAGTTAGGTGAAGCCATATATACGCTTTGGTCATTAATATGTAGGCAAAAAATATGTCACTTGTGTGTTTTGCTACCTTCTCTTTTTGTCTGCTATGATTATTGGTAATGTTTTAGTAAATGTTTTATCCTGAGAATCACTAGAGCACAGCCCTAAGCTAACCCTTGGTGGGCATGTAACATGCAAATAGACTTGTATTGCTTTAAGCCATTGAAATTGTGGAATGTTTATTATTTCAGTTCAACCTGGCTTACTCTTACTGACAGTAGCATTACATGGAAAAAGTCATATACATTGGTTGTGACACAGATATTCATTTCCCATTGTTTTCTGGTTCCAGCCTCTTATAATCTAGCTTTTTGTCATCTCTCTGTGAATGCATAATAAGGGTAACAAGATAATTTAGAAAATGGTTAAAAGCTATATTTATACTCTTTAAAAATGCTTTCTCATCTTTGTAAAGTAATAGTAATTCAAAAATGCAAAACTTGGAGATAAATAAGTTCTCTTTTTCTCCATGATCATGTCAAGTCAGCTAGACTGTTCCAATGAATTCTAATCTGTCGAGTGATATGGAACAGTAACTGACTGGGAAACACAACAGCTGAAGCAGGCCCACGAAAGGGACACTTAGTCAGAGGGATGGCTGTTTTTCTATTTGTAAAATTGCATTTTTATTTCTGTACATTTTTTGTTTGCTAAAAACATGTCATTTTATTATTTCTCTGGAAACCAATTTGAGTTTGGCATGAATGTGGCAAATACTCTTCTATTCTTGAGCTGTTAGTTCTTTTAATATTTCATCTACCCTAAGAAGAAAAGTGTTAAGCAGCATTTCTTTGACCTTTTCGCTGGGTTATAATTTAAATGTCTGGTATTTCTTTTTCTCCTCACCTTTCTTCCTTCTCTATAATCCATGTGACAGAACAAGAATCACCAGTGATTCAAAATAGAGACAATTTACAAGTAATGTTTAAACAATCTGCCTTTGAACTTTCCTTGTAATTATTCTCTGTCATTTCTCCTTTTTTAAAAAAATTATATATTAATGCTATCTCTAAGGGAATTTTTTTCTTTATCTCTCATTATATTTATGTTGTTTTAAAAATATATCACTTAACTCTCAAAAATATTAATATATAAGGTTTCTCTTTTCATGATTCCATTTAACATATATAATATCTTGAAATTCAAGCACAATGTCCAATAGCCATTTATTCATTCATTCATGCATTCAACAAATATTCATTGTAGCATTCTATTTTGTTCTGGGGTACATAGCATTGAAAAAAATACAAAATCCCATCCCTCATGAAGCATATATTCTAGTAGACACAGCCAGATAATAGACAAAAAGAAGGAAGTGTTCAAGAAAGTAATGTTATAGGAGAAAACTGAATCAGAGAAATAAGACACAGAGTGTCCTCAAGAATTCTGCTACTTTAAATAAGATATATTGGGAAGGCCTTGTCCATAAAGTAGTATTTAAGAAGTCTGACAGAGGTAGTGGCAGACTTATGAGATATCAGTAGAAGAACTTTCAGACAAGAGCAAATAGCAAGTATAAATGACAACATTGTCACCAGCGACTCTAGAGGTTGATGTAGGATTTGCCAACTTCCCTTCTGACCTTGAAGGTTGCTCTGGGAATCAATAATATGCGACAGATGGAAGAGGGGAGAGCGTAGCTTCATGGAAAGTTTTATGAATTAGTCTTGGGTATGAAGTACCTAGCTTTTTTTTCATTCCATTGACCAATAATTATTTTGATGACGATACCTAAATACATGGGACATTGGGAAATAAACTATAGCTTGGTGTTCAAGAGGAAAAGAGTAGGGAATTGAGAAATAAATAAGTAGTTTCCTAGTTAGCATATAAAATAGTGTACTGCATTTTAATATTATTTATAGTTTTCTATCTATGAGTATCAAATACTGGAGACATTCAGTGAGTGAAATTCTTAGAATAATTGTAGGACTATTTATTAAAAGATCATGTTACTATAATAAACAAAGAATACTTTGCTTTAGTGAGCAGTATATTGAGAGAATATAATTTCTTTGGAATGAAAATGACTCACTGAGACAGCCAAGTCTCATAATACTTGGGATGTCTTTCCCGTGACTCTGTTTCAACTGTATCTTTGTTGTTGAAGGAGTCCTCCCTGAGATATTCCTTTGACTCCCATTAGTGGGAAGCTGGACATCTGTATTAGTTGGTTTTCACACTGCTGTAAATAATACTACCTGAAACTGGGTAATTATAAAGGAAAAATATTTAATTGGCTCACAGTCCTGCAGGCTTAACTGAAGCATGGTTAGGGAGACTTCAGAAAACTTACAATCATGACAGAAGGGGAAGGAGGCTTCTTCACAAGGCATCAGGAAAGAGCATGAATGTGAGCACAGAAAAAAAGTGCCACTTTTAAAACAATCAGATCTCCTGAGACTCAATCTTATGAGAATAGCATGGAAGAAACCTCTCTCAAATCCAACCACTTTCCTCTCTCTACACGTTGGGATTACAAATCCCTCTGTCCACACATGAAGATTATAATTTGTGATGAGATTTGGGTAGGGACACAGAGCCAAACCATATCAGCATCCAAATTTCCTGTTCCACCAAGACCGCTTTGTACTTGAAATGGGTAACTATTCAAAACAAATAAAGCTGTTATTAGGGAAAATGGATAATGAAGACTGCAAAATGATAAATGTTCACTGTTTTCTACATACGTATGTGTATGTTTACATGTATGTAACATAAAATGTTATAGCTAATATATGTAATATATAACATGTGACATGTGCATATATACATATGCATATGTCAACATGTATACATATACAGGTTGAGCATCCCAAATCTAAAATCTAAAATTGTTCAAAATCTGAAATTTTTATTGAACACGAACATAATGCTTGAAATAATCCTCGTAGAAGCATTTCAGATTTCAGATTTTTGGATTTGGGATGCTCAGTCAGTAAGTCATGCAAATATTCCAAAATCTGAAAAATTCTGAAATCCAAAACATTTCTGGTCCCAAGCATTTTGGATAAGGGACACTCAATCGGCATATATGTCTGCCATATTTGATTTACATAATGGAAAGGAGCAATAACTCTTATTATTAGAGTTAATTTAACATATTAAAACACTGGTTTTCAGTCTAATCATAGTTGGCTAAAAACCAAAGAAAGAGATCACATGTCATGATTGTATTTATTTTCATTTGCTGTGTGCTTTGGTACTTATGGTATAAAAGACCTTGGAGATTTTATTAAATTGATCAGGTCCAAATTCAAATAAGCAGATTTCTATTATATGTTAATGTGCTGAGCATATTGCCATTCATATTTGCTTCACTATTTCTTGAATGTTTAGAAGAGCTAAGGGGTAGATGGGGATTAAGGGGTAGATGAAGCTTCTGAGAACAGACTGCCTGGGTTTGAGTCCTTGGTCTACCACTTACTAGCTGATTGACTTTGTACAGAATACTTAACCTCTGCTGCACTTTCCTTATCTGTAAAATGGGGATAAAAACAGTATCCCTCTCACAGATCTATTATGAGGATTAGGTGAGTTAATATGTGCCAAGTACTTGGAACAACATCTAGTACATAGAAAGCTTGATGTGTTAGCTGTTTCTGTTAATGATTTATTTTTTTCAAACTCTGGAATAAATCATAAGCCTTAGAAGACAAAGACCATGTCTTAAAAAATATATTTAGCCCTTAACACAGTGTTCTGTAAGGTATCTAATAAATGTTTTTGAATGAATAAATAAAATACTGAGCAAACAGTTACACATTCTAGTATTCATATTATATGTTTAATGTAGCCAGTTGGTTATTGAACTCAAATTACCTTTGTTACTTTGTAATTAAACTGTTATTTTTCAATAATAAAGATAAAATGGGCCGAGCTGGGCAACTCACACCTGTAATCCCAGCCCTTTGGGAGGCTGAGGTGGGCAGATCACTTGAGGTCAAGAGATCAAAACTAGCCTGACCAGCATGGCAAAACCCTGTCTCTACTGAAAATATAGAAGTTAGCAAGGCATGGTGGTGGGCACCTGTAATCCCAGCTACTCAGGAGTCTGAGGCAGAAGAATTTTTCTTGAACTCTGGAGGCAGATGTTGCAGTGAGCTGAGTTCTTTTCAATGCACTGCAGCCTGGGTGAAAGAGAAAGATTCCATTTCAAAAGGAAGAAAAAAGATAAACTGATATGTTTTTAAGGAAAACTATGTAGCTGTTAATGATGATTTGCTTTGATTGCCTGTGCTCCACATTATCAGTGGGTGTATAGTTGAAACAATCTTGATGGGAAAAAATGACATTATTCTATAGAATTGACTACTCACATATTTTCCCAGCAATTCTACTCCTAGTGAAGTATCTAAGAAAGCTTATTGTACCTATGAACAGAAGACATAAAAAACATTCATAAGAAAACTGTTCATAAAATCAAATTCCAGGAACCATCAAAATGTTGATAGGAACATGGATAAATAAGCTGTGGTAATATAGTCATCCCCAGGTGTTGGTGAGAGATTAGTTCCAGGCCTTCCTTGAATACTAAAATTTGCAGTTGCTCAAGTCTCTGCTACCAAATGGTGTAGTATTTGCATATAATCTATGCACATCCTCCTATATACTTTATCTCTAGATTACTTATAACATCTCAGGCAACATAAATGCCATGTAAATAGTTGATACACTATATTGATTAGAGAATAGTAACAAGAAAAATGTCTGTCATGTTAAGTACAGGCAGTTTTTTACAAAGTATTTTCCATCTGTGTGTGGTTGAATCCATAGATGAGGAACCCACTGATACAAAGGGCTGACTGTGTATAGAATAAAATACAAGAGTATAGTAGATTGTAGCAGTAACAATTGCAATTTTATTTATCCCTTTCTTAATCCATGTGCTTAGATACTACCTTTGCTTACTGATTCTGGGTCTCACCATATGCTTTGGCCAGTGGGACAACAGCAAATGTGTTTCAAGAAGCAGCTTAAAAAATGCTTGTTCATTGGAGCTTGTTGCTCAAGGAAACTCTGCAACTGCCATTATGTGTACAAGCCAATGCCAACTGGCTGAAAACATGTTTTTTCCAGTTAACTTTATGACCTGAGCTGACAGCCATCACCTACTGACAGCCAGCACATATCACCAAACATGTAAGGAATCCCGTCCTTGCGTGACCAACTTCCACATAAATCTATGAGGTGATTCTAGCTGTACATGTGTGCACAGGGAAACCAGCTTAATAAGTACTGTTCATTTAAGCCTAACCTAAGTTGTTGACCCATAGAATTGTGAACTTATCCTTAAATGCTCTTTTAAGTCACCACATTTTGAGAGTAAAGGGAAATGACCTACAGTTACATACAACATAATTAAATTATAATAACATACTGTTAATTTTTTAAAAAGCAAGTAGCAGAGGTCTACCTGAAATATGAGAGCCTATTAAGAGAAAATATAAATAATCATTGCCAAAATAAAGATAATGCCTAAGCATTTACATATTATGTATGTTAGTAATTAAGTAAAAATAAACCACAATTTCAGAATATAAAGATGATATTTAACATTTTAATGTTCTTAACTAGCATATTTCTGTACACAAAGGTAACATAATTAAATAGTGAAATGAATTAAAATGTACATATTTTTATACCTTAACATGCTATTAAATTCTCCAAATATGTAACTGAAAACTGGTAATAATTCATCATATCAGATTATATATATATATTTAATTAGTTTCTCATTCTTGGCATTTAGGTTATTTATAAATTTTTCTTATTAACAAATGCAATAACAGGATGGTATATAATTTTATACATATTTGGGACACAATGCCCATAGAATAACTTCTTAAAAGTAGGTTTAATAAAAATATTATAAATGTACTCAGAAGTTATTAATACATTTTTATTAATTGCATTTTGGAATAGGCAAAAATTTATATTCCAACAGAAATGTATGAGGTTAGTTTCTTTGTTGAACTTGTTCAAGCATTTGGTATTATTCTATTGATAAACTTTGAGAAATTGATAGGCAAAAATGACATCTTACAATTATTTTAATTAAGTTACTAATGAAGATACAATCTTATTCATTAGTTATTTTTCATGTTTATGAATTATCTTTTCATGTGCTTTACTCTAAATACTTTCTTTTGACAGTTTTTAATATTGTTGATTGGGTTCCACCTTTCTTAATTACAATCACATTCTGGTACCTGCTATAGAGATTATACCCTCAACACCTTGATTGTACTCAGTGTTTCTGTAGTTTTCAGTCACATATTTAAAAACTATATTTTACTCATGATTAACCTCTTGTTTTCTGGGTATGTTATCATTCATATGTTTATACAGTGAGTTTTATTCCTTTGAAATACAAGACCAAGCTGAGATGGTTGATTTGGGGTTGGTTCTTAATAACCATATAAGGCATAATTATTTCCAAAATTAAAGAGCACCTCACAGTATTTTTTAAAGCAATTAAAAGAAAAAGTTATAAAAAAATTTATATCACTTTGTTTCTACATGGGTTCTATCATTTGACTTAAGAATTTGCCAATTGTGGGATCAAATTAGCATAATCACAGAAGGCAACAATATTTGAAAACTTCAAGTGAATGAAATGTGGTTTCAAGATGATAGATTAATAACAAAATCAAGATATATAGTATCTTGCACTTCATTTTGGTAGCCAAACTTGGATACAATTGGTCATTCATTTTGTAAGTTAAAGAAATTGATAAATGTGAAATGCCCAGTAGTCTAATTCAAAGATCTATTGGGTCACTTACCCTGTTTTGTCTTTCCATGCCTAAATAAAGAGGAATCAAAAATATACTTAGGAAAACATAAAGATGGATTCAAGTAAAACTAATACAAATGGAAATAACACCAAAAGGTGAAAATTCAAGAAAATTATATTTTTAGGCTCTTAACTGTAAAGACATAGACTATAATGAAGCTAATTTCTTCCAAGTGGCAATAATTTCCCACTGAGTTTATTTTGAAGTCTAACTTAAAAAAATCACATTTGCCTTTCCTTCTGAGTTAAAACTTTTTGGATGTATTCATATTTTTCTCTGTTAACATTGTAAAGGTACAGTGAGCACACAGGATGAGTTATACGTAGAAGTGTTCAGGTTTGAAGCCTCAAGCTTTTGGCTACAGCAAGTCATTCATTAGGTTGGGATGCTATGATAAACACACTTGAAACAGCACATTTTTCAGCATATATATATATATATATATATATATGAGAAACATATATATTTCCTTTACAAAGCTGAGTTTAGACCTGTAGGCAATTGCGACTGCATGAAAACAAAAATATTTTCACTTTTAGAAAGACCATCAAATTAGTGCTAGAAGACACCCCTCCCTTCAGGCATACATGTTCCAAGACTTTATCCCTAAAGGTTTTATTTAGGACAATATTTTGGCTTCCTGACTACCATTATGTCATTATTCCCATAGTACTGATGAGTAGAAATAGTATTAAACTGGATATAGCTAATCAGGAAATAGGCTCTACATATTACAATAGATCTTAAACATATTAAAGATAATAACTTGACATGTGAAAAACTGTTATAAGAGCACTGCACAGTAGCATAATTAAATACAATTTAGATTTGTCCTGAATCTGCCTATCAAAACTATTTGTTTGAAAATCAGGTCCTTTATATCTCTTTGAATATGCAGCAAATTCTTTTCAATCAGTAATACAATAGATGAATATTGTACTACTCACAGAAACTTTTAGTATTAATTAGGATTTCATTATGGAGTTAAGGAGAAAATAGAGAAAAGCAATTGCCTTCTGTCAAAAGAATTTAAATGTAGTTTGCTTCAGGAGACTGATTGCTACAGAGAGAAGGGGAAGATAATGTTATTTGTTAATGATAACCTAACAATATTGCGGACAACATCATCATTTGTATCTTTCATTAGATTATCATTATTCAATGCTAACAGTACTTTCCACTTCCATTGTTACACTTTCGGAGAGTCTGACATGCTTCATTTCTACATCCCTTCTGCTTTTCCCTTGAAATAACCATATGGACATTAAGTAGCTGCAATTAAGGTAAAGGGTGACAAATAAATATGTGCTTAAACACATACACATATACAGAAGTTATTCCTGTGAAAATCTGTAGTGGTTTGAGACAGCTGCTGGGTAATTGACAGTCTGATCTGGGAAGTGAGTGAAGGAATCGTCATCAGTTATTGTTTTCCATTCTGAAAGATTTACAATTTATATGTTATTGTTTTTGTTGGCAAAGGCATACTAATAAATCTATGAATATCATTTAAGGGGCAAATTGAGATAGTGCAAGAGAAATGTTTTGTAAAATATAATTTGTAATTTTTTTTTTTTTTAGTTCGTTTAGAGTTCAGGCCTAGAACAGTAGATTCCCAAAGCTACAGAGTCTTAAGAACTATCTGGAGATTGAAAAAGATCACTACAAATGGTAGTGACAGAGACAGGGGACAGACAAGGGTTTCCAGCGAAACCCTGCCTTCAAGCCTAAAGCAGCCTGAAGGCTGAAACACTGGACTGCTGGTCCTGGATAAAGCCCTCCCTTTCCCGACTGAGTCTCTGAACAATGCTCACCTGCGCACTGGGAGGACAGGGTGGAGCTTCGGGCAGTTTGCACCATTCTTAGTGGGGAGGGACCTGGCCTCTCCAGCTCCTGCGCGGTGACCTGGGATTCAATCTGCGAGGCACGAAACCTGCTAGTGGTAGTTTCTCTTGCTTTGCTGAGAGTTATTTTTCCTTTATCCTTTTCACCCAGTAAATTCCATTTTCCTCAGCCTTCTTTGTGTCCGCGAGCCTAAGCTTTCCTGATTGTATGACAAGAGACTGGTTTTGTCTGAACTAAGGAGAAAGTTCTGCAACAGTAGCATGAGATAGAATCTATTACTGCCACTCCTTCCAACCTTCCAAAATGACTGTGCATTCCTACCCATTACCTTGTGATTTGCAGTGCTTCCTGTGGGAGGATCATGTATTCCTTTCACATTAAAGGTGGATTTTGCTGGGTGACTTGAATTGTCCAATGGCATGTGAGCCACACAGAACAGATTTGTGAACCAAAACATGCCTTTATCATATTTTAAAAAAAGGAATGTTTGCTTCTGTACTGAACATGTATAGACCTTTTTAAATTATTATGTTACATAAGACCATTTCTATACCATTTTACATAAGAGATATTGGTGTCAGTGGAATGTTGTATCAGTGGGACATTCTAAAGCCAATTCCTCATGGATATGGAGGCACAATTTTAATCACTGATAAAAAGGGACTTCTAACATTTTGCTATTTGTTTTTTATGGCCTTATAGATTTTTATTTCTTGTGTTAATATCTTCTTTTATGTTGTTTATTCTTTGTAATAAAATATTTAAATCCTTTTTTATTTCCTTTCGTATACGTTCTATAGCTATTTGCTTTGTGACTACTCAATATCCTAAGGTTACACCACTCTAATTTGAATATATATCAGATTCACTTCAACAGCATATAAAACCCTTCTCCTTTAGCAGCTCTTTTCCAACATCTTTTAGTTGTCGATGATGTCACATAATTACAACTTTATATACCGTGTGTCCCAAAACATAAAGAAATAATTTTTTAGATGCATTAGTCTCTCTAATTTTGTAGAAAACAGATGTGGAATTATAAACCAAGTTACAAAGTTATAATCATACTAAATTTTAGACTGATAATTGTTTTATTAATTTTTAGTCTCGTATCTTTTTTGGTATCTTTATATTCAGGTTTATTCAATACATAGAATATTATTTTTTAAAAGCGGAATTATAAGCTATCATAACAATGATATTAACTTTATAATTGCTCATGTATTTATCTTGACTGAGATAATAACATTTCTTTTTATTTTTATTTTTTGAGATGGAGTCTCACTCTGTCCCCCAGGTTAGGGGGGCCGTCTCAGCTCATGGCAACCTCTGCCTCCTGGGTTCAAGTAACAAGTGATTCTTCTTCCTTAGCCTCCTGAGTAGCTCCTTGTATTTTTAGCAGAGATTGGGTTTCACCATCTTGGCCAGGCTGGCCTTGAAATCCTGACCTCAAGTAATCTGCCTGCCTTGGCCTCCCAAAGTGCTGGGATTACAGATATGAGCCACCATGCCTGGCCTCTCTTGAGCATTTCTTGAAAGGCAGGTCTAGTGACAACAAACTGTCTCGGCTTTTGTTTGTCTAGAAATGCCTTAATTTTCTGCTTACTTTTGAAAAACAGTTTTGCCAGATATAGGATTCTTGATTGGGGGAAGGAGGAAAAAGAAAACTCTAAGCAAAAGTTTTAGATTATTTATACTGTAACTTAACAAATGCCAGCAAACAATATAGTCATGTCTTATGTCTATCATTTATAATTTAATACTTATTTTAATATTTATTTGAACATTAAGCTAGGCTTTGTATTCTAATCTTGCTGAATGCCATCTCTAGAAGGTGATGTATTTTTATTGATTGACCATTTTATTCAGTGGCAGAGAAATAATAGTTTTCGTTAGATATTTAACTTTTTAAAAAGCATCTTGCATTTATCCATTCTCACAATGCTATAAAGAAACACTGGAGACTAGGAAAGTTATAAAAGACTGTTTAATTGGATGATGATTCTGCAAACTGTACAGGAAGCATGATTCTGACATCTACTTGGCTTCTGGGGAGGCCTCAGGGAATTTGCAATCATGGCGGAAGGAAAAGTGGAAGCAAGGCCTCTCACATGGTGGGAGCAGGAACACTGGAGAGACTGGGGAGGTGCCACATACTTTTAAACAACCAAATATCATGATAAATTATTAACTGTTATGAGAATAGCACAGAAGGGTTGGTGCTAAACCATTTATGAGAAATCCACCCCATGATCCAGTCACCTCCCACTAGGCCCCACCTTCAACATTGTGGACTAAAATTTGACATAAGTTTCGGTGGGGACACAGATCCAAACCATATCATCCTGCCTTTGGCCCCCAATTCTCATGTACTTCTTACATTGCAAAATACAATCATGCCTTCCCAACAATCCCAAAAGTCTTACCTCCTTCCAAAATTAACTCAGAAGTCCAAAGTCCAAAATCTCCCTTGAGACAAGGCTAATCCTTTCTGCATATGAGCCTGTGAAATAAAAATCAAATTAGTTACTTCCAAAGGGCATATAAGCATTGGGTAAATTTTCTCCTTCCAAAAGGGAGAAATCTGCTGAAGGAAAGTAGTTACAGTCCCCATGCAAGTTGGAAACCCAGTAGGGGAGTCATTACCTTTTAAAGCTTCAAAGTAATCTCATTTGACTCCATGTCCCACATCCAGGAACGAGATTGCAAGGTCTTGGGCAGCTCTGCCTGTGACTTCACAAGGTTCAGCCACGGTGCCTAACCTGAAAGTCCGGCATTGAATGCTTGTGGCTTTTTCAGGTTTGGGTGCAGAATGCAAACTGCTAGTGGGTCTACCATTCTGGAATATAGAGGATGGTGGCTCTCTTCTTACAGCTCCATTAGGCAGTGCCCCATGGGGAACTCTATATGGGGGATCCCCACATTTCCTATCTGTACTGCCCTACTAGAGGTTCCCCATGAGGGCTCAGCCACTGCAGCAGGCTTCTGTGTGTATGTTCAGCATTTTCCATACATCCTGTGAAATCTAGACAGACGCTCTCAAGCCTCAAGTCTTGTACTTTTTACACCCAGAGGCTTAACACCATGTGGAAGCTGCCAAGGCTTATGGCTTGCATTCTCTGTAGCAGCAACTTGAGCTATACCTGGCTCCCCTTGAGCCATGGCTGGTACCAGAGTGGCCAAGATCAGGACCAGTTTTCCCATACTGTGCAGGGCAATGGGGGCCCTGGGCCTGTCCCAAAAAGCCATTCAATCCTCCTTGGCCTCTAGGCTGGTCATGGGAGGGACTATTGTGAAGGTTTCTGAAATGCTTTTCAGTCCTTTTCCCCATTGTCTTGGTTATCAGCATTTAGCGCCTTTGTTCTTAGGTAACTTTTTGCAACCTACTTGAATTCTTTCCCTGAAAATGCTCTTTTCTTTTCTACTACATGGCCAGGCTGCAAATCTTGTAATCTTTTATGTTCTGCTTCCCTTCTTAAATATAACTTCCAACTTCTGGTCATTTCTTTGCTCATGCATGTGAGTGTAGATTATTGGAAGCAGCCAGATGGCATCTTAAATGCTTTCCTTCTTAGAAATTTCTTCTGTCAGATACCCTGTATTATCATTCTCCATGTTCAAAGTTCCACAGATCCCTACAACAGAGGCACAATGCAGCCAAGCTCTTTTCTAAGGAATAACAAAATGACCTTTCCTTCAGTTCCCAGTAAGTTCCTCATTTTCATCTGAGACATCATCAGCCTAAACTTCATTGTGCATGCTACCAGCATTTTGGACATAACCATTCAATTTGTCTCTAGGAAGTTCCAAACTTTCCCTCATCTTCCTGTCTTCTTTTGAACCCTCCACGCTCTTCCAGCCTCTGCTCATTACCCAGATCCAAAGTCACTTCCACATTTTCATGTATTTTTATAGCAATGCCCCATTCTTATTTCCAATTTTCTGTATTATATTATTCTTACATTGCAAAAAAAAAAATCTGAGACTGGGAAATTTATAAAGAAAAGAGGTTTAATTGTCTCATAGTTTTGCAGGCTGTACAGGAAGCATGATTCCGGCATCTACTTGGCTTCTGGGTAAGCCTTAGGAATCTTACAATTATGGCAGAAGGCAAAGGGACAGTGAAGCATCTCATATGTGGGAGCAGGAACAAGAGAGAGAAGGAGGTGCTACACACTTTTAAACAACCAGATCTCACGAGAACTCAGTTATTATCACAAAACAGCACCAATGGGATAGTGACACCCCCATGATCCAATCACCTCCCACCAGGCCTCACCTCCAACACAGACGACTACAATTTGACATGAGATTTGGTGATGACACATATCTAAATTATATCATATCTCTTTTTATTTGTTTGACATATCTGGACAAATGCTAACAAAAACAGAAATCATTTTTCTTACTTTACAATGAATGCACATTTAGATAGCAACTATTAAAGTATTTCAATAACCACTTTATAATCCTCTAATTAACACTGCATTACCCAATCTGATTTAGGATATTTATATTGAATTACTTTAAGTCAAAGGAAATTATGTTCTGTATTTTTATATTATGAAACTCTAAGATTCTACAAATGATAGTTCAGGGAAACAAGTCATTCCCAAAGCTACAGATCTTTTTATATTTTCGCTAATACAGAATATTCTGTCTACAGAACTTACCCTAAATTCTTAGCTATGAATTTGACTCTTTTAAAAACATAATGGTAATGGCGGGTTTTTTTTTTCTGTCATTGATTCTATAGCTAAAAATTCTGCAAATTCAAATATATTTCAAAAGGCAATTGGTAGTTATTATTATATGAATAAAGTCCTAAAAATTTGTTATTGATAAAACAAGTGTAGTGATATTTTAAAATTTTGAGAATTTATTCAAATTGTGTGAAAATAAAATAGGTACATATTTTTAATGAATGAGGCTTAAATGTGCCTGTAAGTTATAATATGTTTTAAAAAATTAGAAGTAGAAAAAAAAATCTTGAAAATAAATGCAAATATATTGTATATTTTAAAGTATTGAAAAGCTGAAGGCATCTATCATTGTATTTTCGAGTTAATATTTTATAAATGTAATATGATCACAAATAAAAATTTGAAAAGTAGTCAAATTACCAAATGATATTTATAATTCTACCACTGTGGCATGTTAGTATATTTACATTCAGGTTTATTCTGTATATAAAGTATCATTTAAGTAATTCCAATTCTTAACTTGGAATTATACTGTATGTTTAACATTTTGGTTTAGTTTTTATTCTACTGAACATAGTATTGTAAGTTTCCTGTGTCACTGCAGAGTCTTCATAAATGTCATTTCAAAAAGCTGTTAATGTGAAAAGTTTGAGGTCAAGTTTTGATTCCTACCACTCATTTTGCTGCCCCTCTAGGATTCCCTACCTAGCTGGCAAACACAAAAGGATCATTTGGAAAACGTAAAACAAAGTACTAAGAGCTGGGCAATTAATAATACCAACTGGATAAAGTTGAAGAATAAGTTTCTTTTTGCTTAAGAAGCATGGCATCTTTCCTACCTCAAATTTTTTTATCAATCTAGTTTCTGAAAGTAAAACAGAACCTATGCCAGATATTTGAAAACGTACAATTTAATATGAGGAGTTAGTTCAAAAATGTTAGGAGAACTTAAAAGCCAAACAGTGAATAGCATAGCAATGCAGAGACCAGCAATAGCAGAAGATCACCATCATCCTCAGGGCTAGAGAAAGAGAATATCACAAGAATTCAGGAGCAAAAAGTATTTAGTGGAAGCTTGAGCCCATGGCGGATAAGAAAAAAACAACAACTTTTGAGAGAACCATCAGACACAGAGAGTGGTCCTGAAGACATAGTGTGGCTACTCCTTTCTTCACACCATTCAGTCTTTCCCCAAACTTTCAATTTTGAATGCATTCAGAGGCCAATTTCGATAGGAAAGGCAGAGTTCTTTACCTGGAAGTAAGAGTCTAAAGTCTGAGTCCATAGTGGTTCCATCTTTATTGAGCCTCTATAGTCTTACATTACATTTTCCTTGTGGACTGGAAGTAGCAAATATACTCTGATGAGTACAATGGATTGCAGACATCTTTCTTGTCCCATTGTGTTGCAGCAGCCTTATTTTTCCTTGATAATAGAATTACTCACAGGATTATTTTTTTTCTTTTTTTTCTTTTTTTTAAGCTTGCTGGTTATGAGGCAAGGGGAATTTAAGATGACAATGTCAATTTCCAATCCTCTGGAAATATTGTTGTCACCTCCAATGAAAAATTTCTTCCCTTGGGAATTAAGATTTATCAATCAGCAGAGCTTAAGGTTACCGGGGTGAGAATCCAAAAAACTTCAAGCTTCCAGTATGTTAATAAATTTAGTTGTGAAAGGAGTTGCTCCTACTTCCAGTCCTTGATTCCAAGACCTACATGCTTTGCCTGTGGGAGAAACTGAACCATTTACTTATTGATGGATCAAAGCACATACTGCATCTAGGAGGATGGCACTCCAAATTTGCAGAATATTTTCTCTTAGCTGGCACTGAAACTGAGTTTTCAGAAATATATTTGATTATTCTATCAGGTTGGCTGTCTACAGGCAATTAGGTATTTGGTAAGATAAATAAATTCCATAGATGCAAGTCCTTTGCTACATCTCCTGAGCAGAGGCAACATTTATACAGTATACTATAATGGTGAATGAGGCATTCCATATATCCACAGGTGGTGATGCTGGCAGAAACAGATGGCATTGAAGAAAAATCCATACCTTGAATGGGTGTCTTTTTAGGGAGGACATAACACTGTTCCCATATGAAACACATTTCCAAAGTTAGCAAGCTGCCATCAGTAATTGGCTGGTCCTTTGGGAAATAATGCCCTTGTGGGTTTGGGAGGCGTTGACTTCTGCTTTAGCTGGCTGCACATGCAACAGCAGTAGAAAAGACATCAACTTGGGTGAGGAGTACGTGGTGTTACATATACTTTCGTAATATCTTTTCTGCTGCAATGCTATTTTGTATATGGCTCATTGAGCAACCACTGGGTGACTGGGGAACGAAGCTGGCTAGTATTCATAAGATGCCTGCTTATTGAGAGTCTCCTTGGCAGTGGATGTTGTGTAGTGATCATATGTCCATGAATAGGTATAACTCAATTTTTATTTTCTTTCCAACCAAAAATGACATCCAGATTTACTGCTCCTCAACTGCTTACCAGGGGTTTTTCCTTCACTATTGTCTTTCTGGATCATCACTGAGATGAGATGTATAATAAGCCAGCAGCATATCACTTTAAGATGATGCCAGCTTATGTTGTGAAGATATTTGTAAACAAAATCATTTTTGTAATTTCTCACTTGTTATAGGGAGCTCTCATGAGGCAATTGATGTGGGTTGAGAGCTCACAGTCATATAGCAGGGAGTATACATCACAGAATCTGAGCCACCTGCTCATGCTAATTACTTGTGCCTTTCAGACTGTCACAGCATTCATTCCATATATAACATTTCCTTTTTGTTGGATTGTGACTAGGTGTAGCCAGACTTATGGATCAGTGAATCACACAACTTCCAGTTCAATGTGAGCAGCATATCTTTCATGTCACCTGGTGTTCTGTGGAGCAATGTTCAACCTACAAGAGTCCAGTACCAACAGCCATTTTTCAAAAATAAAATAAACACCATCAGGTGAGGGTATAACTTGGTTTTAAAACAATTGTAGGCCAGGCACAGTCACTCATGCCTGTAATCCCAGCACCTTGGGAGGCCAAGGCAGGTGAATCATTTGAGTCAGTCAGAAGTTCAAGAACAGCTGGCCAACAAGGTGAAACCCTGTATCTACTAAAAATACAAATATTAACTGGGCAGTAGTGGCACATGTCTGTAATCCCAGCTACTTGGGAGGCTGAGGCTGGAGAATCACTTGCGCTCAGGAGGAGAAGTTTGCCATGAGCCCAGATAGCACCACTGCACCACAATCTGGGAAACAGAGTGAGACCCCGTCTCAAAAAACAAAACAAACAAAACAACAAAACCCCAATATTTGTCTGCTGAATAGTAAGCCCTGAAGCCCCTAGACTTGTGGCAAAACTCTCTTTTTCTCTGAACCCCACCTTCCATAACTGAGTGGGAGCAGATGTAACTATGGAAAACATCTGCCTCTAAAAGTCAAAGTAGCTGGCAAGCATTGTGCTTTTCTCTTACTGTTAGGTGTTACAAAGTGTCATTTTAAAAACTCCAGACCACTGAATCTCTACAAGTTTACCAATGTGATAAGATTCTAAACTATTTGGTGGTTAGTTTTTCATGATTTGGCATCCAAAGATCTCACTACAGCAATTAGCATGCTAATCAATTCCTGCTCTTCAGATCCAAAAACTAATCACTAGTAATAATCAATAATATCTCCTAGGGATATTTTATGGGAGAGCAAGTTGATCGATTCCCTGAAGGCTGTATTATAACAGAGAAGGTTAACTTATCTCTGAAGTCAGATTGAGAAGTGCTTTGCTATCCCTGCCTGGCAAAAATGAACTTCTATTTTGTACCTCCCACTCCCTAGTCAGTATAATGTAAAAATATCAATAGCTATTACATATCACGTTTTGATGTCCGTTTTGATTTGTGAATCAGTTAGCCTTTGCTATGTCATGATCATCAACCTTCAAAAATGGCTTGAGACAAATGATTGTTTATTAACTCATAATTCTGTATATTAGTAATTTGGGCTGGACTAAGCTGGGCAGTTCTTATTTTTCTTGGACTCCTTCATGAGGCTACAGGCAACTTGTGGCTTACCCATAGCTGGATGATATAGGGTGGTTTTAATGACAAGTCTTATAAATTAACTATCAGCCAGATAACTGTCAGCCAGGTGGCTTCTCTAGCAGGTAAGCTTGAGGTTGGTTCATGTGATGGCCTCAAGTTTCCCAACAGCAAGAGAGAGTAAGCTCTAATGAATAGGTGCTTTTTAAGCTTCTGCTTGCATCATACATGCTTACATTCCGTTGGCCAAAATAAGTTACATGGTCAAGACCATATTCAAGGAATAGAGAAATAGGTATGACTCTTAATTGGAGGAGCTGTATAGTCAAATGTGAATAAAATATGTGGACAGGGAGGGAAATTATGGTGGCAATTTTGCAAACTATCTACCACAAATGGTTCTAGTAAAGACGCCGTGTCTGAACTTACAGATGTAATTGGAGTCACTGTCTGACTAAGCTTACAATAATGTAGGGTCATTTCTAAGATCCATTTGGCTTTTACTCAGCTCAAACCACTGAATTCACTGCAAATGAGAGAGAAATAATCACTACTGCATTTTTACAAGTCAGTTATGGTGGAAGCAATTTTTCTAATTCCCTCAGAGATATGGTAGTGCTTTTGTTTGACCATTTATTGAGTTCCAGGGACTTCTATTTGCCTTCTTGACTATAAAGCCATTCATGATACATATTAAAGAGCCAATGAGGGATTCTGTCAGTTGCCAGGTATATTCCAACTATGAATTCAGATACTGTGTTGGTAGTTGTAGGTTGGACCCATGAATCCACTGGATTTGATATGAAATGAAGTTGGAGCATTACACTATTTATCTCCTGACTCCATAAATTGCCACTCTGATTACTAGGGTCACCAGATACTAGCATTGATTCATATAGTCTAACCATTCTTAAGTGCTGGGTGTCCCCTTTTCCTTTTACACAGCCCACATATTAAATGACAGGGTGACCATTTGGGAAATAATTAAATGTAGAATTACAATATATGCTTCTTGTGGTTTTGAGAGTTTTACTCAATTGTTCTTTACTTTTTCTTCAATTAAGGGGCTATGGGTTCTTGAACTGCCTTATGTCTAGGACCCTTGTCTAGATACAAAGAATTCCTGACTTTGTGACTGAAATTGAGTTTCTGCTCAACAATTCTGGAAATTTTTGCTTTTACACATAAATCAGCAACCTCCACATATCCCCATAGACCAAAATACTCTGACAACTATTTCATTTATTTTCTCCATTATGATGTTTGCTCTACCTTTCCTCTGATAGCTAAGTCCTGTAACCCAAACTTAACAATTTTCAAATTCCATCTCCTGGTTTCCTCCTTGAAAGCAGGAGCTCCATTTCAAAAGTGGTTTCTCCCACCTTCATTCCTGACCTACAGGGGATGGCTAACACAGAACTTTTCAAGAATGCAGATATTCCTCTATGCAATGAAGTTCTTAATGTTTATTAGCAGGAATTTTCTTACAGGTTCCCAAAAGGGACATAATTGTAGGAGGATGAATGGTTGTTGCTGATTTTTCTCTCTAAGTTTTTGGGATTCCATTTCCATATAATTCTGGGGAAGTTCTTACATCCCCACATGATTGAATATAGGCCACTGCACAGTCCAATTTTCAGTCAGCTAAGAAAATGTTCATATCCATTGCTAGATGCTGTAACATTAAATGCAACATACATAGATAAATTAAACTGTATTTATAAATTCTGCCTTGTTCAATAATATATCCCATCTTCCTTGTTCTGACACCCTGAGAATCTATTCCCTCATGTATCTCAATTTCCAGGCCATATCAATTAATAATTTCTTGCCATGTTTTGTAATATACACTGCCATTGCTTAGAGTAGACCTTGACATTCTCCTACTAGTTATGTTTCTGAGAGTACTGGGGGATGGATAAGGCATGTCTTGAGAAAAATAAGTAGGCATAACCTTGCAAGGCGATTGCCTCACTCGATATCATTAAGGGTATTTAAGCAAAGGATGGGAAGTAATTTCACAGGAGAGAAGGAGATGCTTCTTCTCTCAAAAAAAGTGCAGGGGTATTTTGGAACTCAGCATCCTCAGATCACATTAATCCACTCAAATATGGTTTTCATTTTCTAACTCATAAAATTACCTTTTCGATCTGTCTTCAATCATGTCTGCTATACTCCTACGACAAAATAAGAGATATTTTGTGATCGCCAGTGCAGCTTTTTGGATGTCTACTAGTGCTTTGGCATAAGAGTTAAAGTTTTTGAATTTAACATTTTTGTTAGCTTTCCAACCTAAGTCCAATAGTCCTAGTAGTCATCATTATGAGCACAGCAGCCAAGTGCAGAATCTTTGAGACAGAATCTTGCTCTGTCACCCAGTTTGGAGCAACTGCAACCTCTGCCTCCTGGGTTCAAGCAATTCTCCTGCCTCAGCCTCCTGAGTAGCTGGCACTACAGGCATGTGCCACCATGCCTGGCTAATTTTTTGTATTTTTAGTAGAGACGGGGTTTCAGCATGTTGGCCAGGCTGATCACGAACTCTTGACTTCGTGGTCTGCCCACCTTGGTCTCCCAAAATACTGGGATTACAGGCATGAGCCACCGTGCCCAACCCCAGGTGCAGTCTTTATCACCCAAAGCCATCACTTCAATTGACACTTCATGCACAAAGATCACAGATGAAAATTTAGATAAACGTAATGTCATACATTATTGAATTACAAGTATATATCATTTCTCCCCTAGCTAGGAGATTATCATTGTATTTGAGCTCATATATGAGAGCCAAAAAGTTCCAGGATAACATCTTGAAGATATATTTTTTTGAGCCCCAGTGCTAGTAGTTATCAGGTACTATTTCTGTTATATACATGCAAAAATACCAAAGCCCATCCTACCTAGTCCGATAGATGAAATGTATAATGAAGAAAAATTTAACACGATATTGTAAAAGCAAAAAAGCCAAGCAACATCGTAAGTAGCCCAAAGACTAACAGCAGCAGAAGCCTCTTTCAACCCTAAAGCAAAAGGGTAAAAGGAAGATTCTCTAAGACCTGATCTAAGACCTAGTAATCGGGACACCAAGTGGGAGCTGTATCTATGGAAAATATGTCAGAGATGCCAAGTGAAACAGGAAAGGAATGTGGATAAATAAAGTAATTCTATGCTTCTTCCCTCTTTATTTTATTTTTATTTTTTTAGTTTTCCTTTCAGTGCTTCCTATTGACCAAACCAACATGGGAATCAAGGACCACAGAAGTCTGAGAAACACAATTTGTAGTGATGGGGGGAAAAGATCTGAGAGCAAAATGATAAATAGGCTCATAACCCCAAATCTAATGAAGAAACACACGGAAACTGCATGTTTATGCATGACTACTGAGAGACAGCAAGATAATTGAATCTGTTTGTTTGGGCTCACTTAGTGCATAGTTGCATTTATAACTTATAAATGCCAAACCAAATTGCTAGTTGGATGGAGAGGGAGATAGAAGGTCAATTCTGCCCCAGCGACTTAATTAATTGAAAGCAAGAAAAAAATGAAGGCATGTAGCACATATATAGAGAAAGTTAAAGAGAAAAGGAGGCTACCTCTTTCTGTGTAGGTGAGTAAGAATGTGCTTTCTTTTGCAGATCCACGAAGGTGGAAGTCGAGGAGGACTTAAGAACAGGGAAGAGCCAGGCAAGGGGGAGGGATAGAGAATCTGGAAAGATTAATTCCTTCAAGGAGAATGGGGGTGGAAGGAACAGTGAAAAGATGTTTATTGGCTGAGGCAAATACATGGGTGTGGGTGTAAGCTGTTCTCTCCTCACAACCCAACATATCCGTTGAATAGATTATTAATCAATGCTCAAGACACTATTCTTGGGCACTTAGGTTATTTTTCCCTTTATTTTCTATTTATTTGATTATAGTTTATTTAGAAATTTTCCCAAATGTTTATTTATTCTTTTTTCAAATGTTTGTATGCTTTTTGAATAATTTAAACTTGTCAGTTATTCATCTATTGATACCTTAATGATTTTCTTATATAATTGTATATATTCTTTATACTACAGAGTAAACATTTTAATATATATTATAAATATTTATTCCAATTTTATTTTGACTCATTTTGATTAATTTTTATATAGAGAAGCTTAAACATTTAATAGTTATATCTATTGAAGTTTTTACTGTGTCTTCTACATTTGCATGTAAATTTTGATCAAACATAATATACATATAGAAAGGTATATATGTTATAAATGTGTAAGTCGTTGAACGTTTACAAACTGAAAATATAATCAGCACTTAGCTCAAGAAATAAAACATCATTGAAGTACTCCCAGAGGTCTTCTTGCTTTCTTCCAGTCATAAATCCTCATCTTTGCACGGGGTAACCATTATCTTGATTTATAACAGAATGGATTAATTTATCCTTTTGCATTTAGGTAAATAGTATCAAACAATATGTGCTTTTATGTCTGATTTCCTTTGCTCAAGATATTTGTCCCATTCATTTATACTATTGATTATAGCTGTATATTATTTATTCTCATTACTGTATGATATTACCAAGTACGACTATCCAATTTAGGTATCCATTCAACTGTTGATGAGTATTGAAGTATTTTCTAATTGGGGCTATTATCAATAGAGTTTCTAGGAACATTCTGTTGCATATTTTTCGGTAAATGTATTTCTCCTGAGTACATCCTAGCAGGAAAATTACTGGATCCTAGAATATGCCTATGCTCAGCTTTAGTTTCTCTACTGTTTTTAACAGTATAAAAGTTGAACAAATCTTTCTTTCCATTTCCACTTTCTCTTTTACTTACTGTTTGATATTATATCAGAATGTATTTTTTCCAAAGATGTCCATAACAATATTTCTCATCCCACATGCTTGTTACAATATGACATTGTCAACTTTCCATCAAATCGAGGGGTTTATAGCCCTTTCTGGTAAATTTGGGCAGAGAAACTACTTCAAAATAGAAAGTGAAGAAATAAAGCTATATGACCTCTGAGACTATGTCTTAGAAGTTAACAGAAATTCTGCCTTATCTTCCTAATCACTTGATGTTTAGTCCTGAGATTCCATGTAAAAAGTCCAACTACCCTGAAGCTGCGATGCTGTGAGGAAACCTAGGCCCTGTGCAGAGGCCACACATAGGGGCCCTGATATGAAGCACCAACTCAATTCCAAGTCAAAAGTCAGACTAATCATTAGAGACCTCCAGATGATTCTAGCCCCCAAACACTGACAGCTGTTCAGCCTTCCAATGAGGTCCTAAATATTGAGGAGTTTTATGTCTCTAAATCGAGGAGTGATTTGTTATATAGGAAGTATAACAGGAACAATACTTTAACTTTAAATTCACTAATCCACTTGTAATTTAACTTTATGTATGAGGTAGTAATTTTATGCATGAGGTAGCTACCTTTTTATTTCATATATCACTGACCCCAATTATTGAAAATATTTTCTTGTAATGAATTTTAATGCTTTAACTGCTCCTTTTTGGTATATTATATTCTATAAAATTTATTTCTGCATTTTTTATCGTTCCATTAATCATTCATCTGTCTATAAATATTTAAGTATCATATTACAAAATTATTTAGTTTTTATTATATGTTTTAAGATAAAGAAAACATTGCCCTCATTACTTAATAATTTTTAGTTATTTTCTTTAGGAGTCATACTTGTTCATTGCTTCAAGCGAATATGATATCTCATTTTTGATGAAACAATTTTTGGTTGTCATAATGTCAAAAATGTTTTGTTTACTTGAATAAAGTATTAGAGCCATTATGTTGAAATTTAAAATAATTTTTAATAAGTAATGAATCTAAGAATAATGTAACATATTCTGCTATTTCAGAAAGTATAAGATTGTGCCTATTTTGATATGGTTGTATAAAACTGAAGATTTAACACAGAGTTGGACTAGATGACCTTTAAGGTTTTTTCCTAACTTTAAAATTCTAAATTGACATACAGTGAATTTCCCTGCTATAAATAGCAGCTTCACATTAACATTGCAACATTGGAATAAGATCATTCCACAACTGCAAATGTTTAGTAGATCCCCAATCCTGGGCTTTGTTTCCAGAGGTGGCTGCTCTCTTATACTTAATTTCATTCATTCATTCATTCTTTTTTTTTTTTTTTTTTTTTTGAGACAGAGTCTCACACCAGGCACCAGGCTGGAGTGCGGTGGCACAATCTCGACTCACTGCAACCTCTGCCTCCCAGGTTCAAGCAATTCTCCTGCCTCAGTCTCCTGAGTAGCTGGGACTACAGGTGCGTGCCACCACACCCTGCTAATATTTGTATGTTAGTAGAGACGGGGTTTCACTATGTTGGCCAGGATGGTCTCCATCTCTTGATCTCATGATCCGCCCGCCTCGGCCTCTCAAAGTGCTGGGATTACAGGCATGAGCCACTGCACCTTGTCTGCTTAATTTCATTCTTATAATTTTGAAAATTTTGTGGAAACAAGGATGAGGAAAATAGAAAGCAACTAGTTCATAAAGAGTCCCTTTCAATGACATTTATTTGCTTTTACTTTTAATCTTTGTACAACTCTAAAAAAGTATATATTTTTTATTAACTGATTGGTATTCTGAATATCACAGCCAGGTATTAGGTTTTATACTTCCTTTACTTGGTAGAATGTGTTATTCGCCACTCTGTAATCAAAAGTACTGATTCTAATAGGGTGTAGAGGAGAAGAACCCGTTTAATAATCCAGGTGTCCTTCATTCCTATGTGTGCAGTTAATTAATTTATTTCCCTCATGGAAATCATAGATTTTTCAGTTCACCGTCCATTTCCACTCAAGGTAAAAACATAAAGGTCACCAAGAAATGGTTAATGATCAGAAAGCCTGCAAACTAAGGAAATTTAGAAAGTGTGAAATTGTACATTTTCATAAGTCTGTTATTTAAAAATATATCAAAGTTTGACAAAGTGCTCAAATTTGCCAATACATGACATGTGACATGATCTAAAGTAGATTTTTGCCTGGTGTTTTTTTAGATACAAAGAAATATGTAATTCACAGGAATCAGTTGAGACAGTACAATGTTGGATGATAGAGAGCCTTTGAATATATAAAGTTCAGCATTTCCCCAATTGGGTTTAAACAGACTTCCCCTAGAAGCAGTTTCTGCCATAGAGTATTTATTACCTTGAATAATGTGACAGAAGGAAATGGAACAAAGGAAATGATTTTTACTAAATAAAAGCAGCCATCAACTCTCAAAAGATAAACTGTCCATATTTTAGGAAGAATACAGCACACTAGAAAAAACTGGTGTTTTAATGACAATTTGGAAAAGCAGTTTTTATTTACACTGTGCGAAGCAAGCACACATATTTAGTGTTTCAACTCAAATATCCACAACTAGATGTCTAAAAATTGTCAAAACCCACAAAATGGTCTTCTTTTTGTTAGTTCTGCCTGAATAAGCAGGGAGACCAAACTCCCTAAACACAGTTTGTCAGTACAGGCAGGAATAGTAAATAAGAGTGGATCTTAGAGAAACCAAGGCAGAGATGAAAGCTCAGGGAATTCCAACGGGCCACTAGAAGCTATCATATTCTACCTTGCTCTTCTAAGATAGGAAGCCTAAATCACTGTCATCAAGCTTCAAGGAAAATCAGCTGCCGGCTTTGTTCTTGGTAAAAAACATTGGTTTTGCCCTAACCCCCAAATGTGTAAGTGGCTCAAGATTACTAGTCCACAGAGGAAAAAGCATGTAAAAAAGAAAAGCTATTTTTTTAGAAGCTAAAGCAGAAAAGGAGAAAACTTGTTGAAAATTATTTTTCTGTCTGACTCTTTTTTTTTTCTGTTAATGGAAAGTATGGGTCTCTTTTCTGATGAAAGATAGGCTTATTAGACTTATAAAAGAAAAATAAAATGCTTCTAGAGTTGGATGGAGAGCAAATATAAATGCAAAGCAAAGTTTAAGGACATGCACATTGATAGATTCAAGTGCCCTCTCTCTGCATGTCACCTACTTGTCTAAAATTTCGAATACCCCTTTTTATGTCTAAAATCCTTCGTAAAAATATTAAAGCCTCTTCTACTTTAAAGCAACTGGATATTTTGTTGTTAAATTATATTATTGCTTGGCAAAATCATGTGGCTTACGTTTATTGTCAAGTTGCTCAAATGCACTCGGCATCGGGAGAACTGCCGTTTTGTACTCTAAAATCTCTGTGGTTGATTTTGAAGATATACAGTCTTGATTGTAAGATTAGTCTTTAAATGGGCTGATTCTCCACTGCAGCTACTGCTTCTTTTATGGCTTCTGAGTGTATTATATTGCTTATAGAAATGGAATGTTCAGAGGCAACAAGAGATAATGTATTAGAAGCCATGTAAATCAGCATATAGGTATCAATTTTCAATGTGATTTCAAAGTACTGCTGCAAAATTCTATGCAACATCTCATATTAGGTACCTGTAGAAGTCAACACTCATATAATAAATAATTCAGGAAAGCTAGAAATTATTATGCACTTAGACAAGTAGCCAGTAAAATTCTAGACACAAGAGAAAGCAATAGTAATTAATGTCACTTATGACATCATCTTCCTCATGGAGATATTCACGGCTCCTTGGTTCATTGAATAAACTCTTTGGGGTTTAGCTTTATTAACATAAGTTGTCATAAGAACACTTATCTCAACCTAAATTGGAAAAATGGAAATGCTCAAATTAAACTCATATTTAACATATGAAACTTCCAGACAACACGCTGTTGACAGTGAATATAATTCAAATATATTATATTTTCTTCTGTTTAGTAGAGCTTTCAGCTATCTGTGTCAAACATGTGAAAATGAATCATTTTATTTTTGGCCTTGCAATTTAAATGATACAGTGAAGAAGAACCTTAAGTTTTTAAAGTTTCTCAGCAAAATAAAACTTTATTTATTGGTCAAGGGGCTCGTATGAATGCTTCTTCCAAAAAGCTTCATTTTTTTTTAGAAATAAAAATAAATCTCATAATTTAATGTTTATTCTTCACAAGATAAATCATCTTTTAAAACATGGCTCTGTATTTTGAAAAGTCAAATTTAACAGTGTCTGATTCTGACTCCGTGAGCTTGCACCCGCACTTAGAGTAAGTCTTGGGCATAAGTCATCTGTTATTCAGGGCAATGTCTTTTCCCAGGAGCAAGAGCTCCTTATACTGCAGAAACGTTTTTCATATTTGCTATCCTTCCCTCATACTTTTCTTTAACTTTTGATTCAACTCACATCATCCTCTTTAGCAGTCACTAGGAAAATCTTTTGTTCAGAGTTTCACTCTGGTTGCCCAGGCTGGAGTGCAAAGGTGCCATCTGGGCTCACAGCAACCTCCACCTCCTGGGTTCAAGCAATTCTCCTGTCTCAGCCTCTAGAGTAGCTGGGATTACAGGCATGCACCACCACACACAGCTAATTTTGTATTTTTAGTAGAGACAGGGTTTCATCATGTTGACAAGACTGGTCTCGACCTCCTGACTTCAGGTGATCTATCCGCCTCAGCCTCCCAAAGTGCTGGGATTACAGGCGTGAGCCACCACACCCAGCGAGGAAAATCTTTTGATTCCGGGTAGTAACAGTCACTAAAGGAATTATTTTAGAAAGGAAATTCCTTATCTCTATGGTGTTATAAGACAACCTAAGCAATTTTTCTATTAGATTAATAAACTTGTTTATAGTTCATCATCTTCAAGTTTCCATGCAGTTACAATAGTTGGGATCCTAAGACAATGAAACCATGAAAAAAAAATGATGAATATATAGCTTAGATAACCTCCCTATTAGTATTTATTCACATGTTGTCTCTCTACATATACTTGCCATGACCCGTACCTACAAGTCTGGAAGATAAAGTTTCTAATGAAACACTGCTATCAGCACAGTAGATAGTCTTAACAATTTCACTTTTGTGAAAGAGATGCAGTGAGAAGAATTAATTTCTTTTTATTTGCTCTACTAACGATATTCTTTCTATATAATTTTGTCTTTATTAGTGTGTTGGAATGCTATATTTACCCAAAAATGTTAATATTAAAGATTAGTGGACATGAAAATAACCCTTTCATTCAGTTTATTAAATCATAATATGTCATATTAGAATAATAAAACATTACCTGCAAAGGCCAAATCATCAATAATTGTCTAAATTAGGAAAAAATAATAAAGGTGTTCAAACATAATGATATAATTTGTGCTTTTGTTATTGACTTAAACCATTTTATTTATTAAAATGTCTGTATTTGATTGAGGTCACTGCTAGCTCTAAAACAAAAATTGTGGCTGATCTATGCCGGAGTTTAAGAATTTTACAACCTTGCATTTCACAGAAGATGTTTAGCTGTTACTTCTGTGCCCTGACTCTGTAATGAACATGTAAGTTAGAATTTCATAAAGATTTATCTTTACAAATAGTAATGTAGATTGAACCCTGACTAATAAAATTTGCTAATTGTCTTCCCTTAGTGTAGCTATTAGTCAGAATTAAATATTTAGCAGCTCTATCTTTTTAAGACTCTTTCCTGATGTTTCCATGGGGACTTTGGTGATGTAATCAGTTGCTTTTGGCAAGGAAGTAACTCATTGAGTCACTCAGGTTTCTATTATATGACAATGGAATGTGGAGATTGTTAGAGAGAAACATTATCTGCTCTTTTATTCATAGAGCAAAGACTGGGGACAAGACTGACTATAAGCTCTCTTAGGGAAAATATTGCATAATTTTAAAAGAAGACATTTAGTGGGTTATGAGTCTATTAAGTAAAAACATTTCTATATGCTTTCTTGAAATAAAAGATTTTATGTAATAATATATAAAAACCTCACTGATATGAATAAATAGTATAAATAGTAATTTATAAATAGTAATGAATAAAACCAATATAGATTAAACTATGTGTCTCATTTAGTTACTCTGATAGCAGGATTATAGGACATTGCAGATGACATGCTTTTATATAAAACACATTATGGAGCAGCAGCATCATCTCCTTCCAAAAACAACAACAGCAAAGTACATTGGTTTATTAATGTGTTTAAATAACTAAGGAAAATTGTAAAGATCTACAGACGTCATATTAATATAGAATCCCTCAAAATATCTTATATCTGATTCTTACAAGTTCTTATAGCAGAACCAAGATTTACAAAGTCTTTACCTGGTTTCATCTGAGAAAAATGTTATTTAGGTTTTCCTCGCTATTTAAAAAGAGAAGTAAATTGTTTTATTTTCTGCCAAATGACAAAATTGAGAATATACCATTTCTATTCTCTGAGAAGTGAGCATATTTTGATGTGGTATGTGCTTCCTTTAGAGATGTATCAAAACATTGACATAACATGCAATTTAAAAGCATCTCTTAATGCACTATGGTGACAGGTTTAATTCATATTCATTGCTTACATACAGTACTATAATGATGTAAGTTTAAAAATAAACAGTCTATGTAGGTTATTTCACTGATGTGCATTTTCCTAAGCAAAAGTTTAGAAGTTTAGCAAAATGGCTAATTCTCTTGCATTATTTTGTTTGCATTATTGTCTTTTTATATCTTTAAATTGATAATTGATAAACAAAGAGCAAGCTCAGCCAAAATTTCAAGAGATGTATTATAAACGCCCATCATACTCGTGGGTTAGAGATCTAAAGCCCTTTCACCTCTTTTACAGACCCTTGAGAATAAAGTAATTGAGGAATTGAGGAGGCTATTGATTGAGAGCTCTTTGGTATCTCCCCATGTGCACTGAGACCAAAAAGGCACATAGAGAATGAGCTTGGTCTTTATTTGCTTTGCAAAATGCCTCAAATAAAAAGATTATGAAGAAGGGGCCACTGTGTCCCCAATTTAGGTTGATACAGATTTTCAGTTCTTAGTACTTTTATTTTTAGGTTGCCACCAAATGAGAACTTTAAAGAATAGCAACCTCTACACAAGAAAAATAGAGTTATTTTCTTACAAGAATTAAAGGGAAGCACCATAAACAGCCTGCTAGTTCAAGTACGTATACTATAGTGAATGTTGATGAAGAGAAAAACCCCTTACCCATAAATGGATGGGTTGATCATTAATTTGATCCAGTCCTCTGATGCTACAAAACACTTTTTTAAAGATCATGTAGAGTCAAAAATCAGTGAACAGCTATGATCTTAAATATGAACCATACTAGTATACGGAAATTCCACTGTCTTTCTTGTATGTTGTTATTATAAAACCTGGTTATGTTTTTTAAAAAATAAATGTTAATAGATGAACTAGATAAGTTCCTTTGACTCATTTAGATGAAGAAACTCAGTTTTTTACATATTTATTAGCAGGTAATATGGCAAAGTGATAAAAATAACATCAGTGAGAAGTAGCAGAACAGGAAACTTATAGAGTACATGCCTATTAAAAATACAGTTTCTAAGCACCAAATCAGACATATAAATAAACTATTTTAAATTTGTTTTCATTTAAGCATACTTAAAAATCTCTGATAAATCAGAGCAGAGGTGTAAATGAACCTTTAAACATACCAAACCAATATGTGGATAAAAGTTTGCTGATATTCTCCGTAATACAAATCCTTTAAAAAGCTAATAAAATAATTAGTATCTACAAGTTAGGCTTCCTGCACATGATGAAATGCTAAAACATAATCTAATATCCTCAGAAAGTGTATAAAAATCTTCAAAAGTGGATTTAAGTACTCAATCACTTTAGCTTCTTTATAGAAAGAGTGACTCATTTTTACTTATAGGATACCTACATGTTGTTTATTTCCAATCTGTGAATTTCCAAAGCAACAGAAGTAGAAGGAAAAAAAAAATCCCAGGAAGGCATATCCTGTGGATCTCCCTTCTTGACACATAATATGTAGGTCTTGATGTGGCTGCATTGATAAAATCCTGGGCATGTAATGAAGTGAAAATGAAGGCTGCCCCACTGCCTAGCTTTCGAACAACCTTAGATTGGCGATGTGTTCACAAATCAATGCTTTTCTTATTGAAACATAATACATTTGGTAATGCTGGAGAAGTTGGAAGCTTGAGAGGTCACTGCAGGGGGCTAAGGAAAGCTACAACAGTCGTCAGAACAGCAATTATTCCTAGTATAACTTGATTTGATAGAAGGAGTAACAGTCTGACTGTGCTAGATTTACTTTTATTTTAATGCTTATTAGTCATTAGAATAAAATGTTGTCAGAAACCAAAATTTGGAGAAAGAATTTTCTGGAACTGTCTTTCTATGACAATAAAACACCCAAAGCAAAGTATCAGGCAGTTTTGTGCATATGGTGCCAAATAACCTATTTCAAGGTTACACAAAGCCAAATCTTGGTTATTTATGAATACTTAATGTGAACCTGTTCATATACAGAAGTCAATCTGAGAAAAAAATAATTTAATAAAAATTAGGTACTTTAAAAAAATCTTGTGATATACAATCGATAAATTAGCAATCACTTCCGGGGAATAATTTCACTTACTATTTGTGCATGTAGTCCCAAAATAGCCCAGAAATAGCTCAAATCTTCTAATTTATAAGTTAAGAAAAATCGTGTAACAAAATCCCAATTAACTGTAAACAGAAAGCAGAGTAGAGGTTTGCTAAATCTCTGGACAACCACAACCTTGCTTCAAGACTGCTGTGAAGACATTCCTTTTTGTCTTCTTCTTTTTTTTTTAATGCAAAGTCATACTTCATATATAAAATAATGCTAATTCCTGGTCATGCTTCTATATAATCTCTTTTCTTATTTGGTTTAGCCCCACTATATATATTCTTTAAATCACAGAGTTTCATTTTTCAGCATTTCTCTATCAGTCATGTCCCTCACCCCCATCTTTGCTTTCTATCATAGACAACGCAACATGGCCATCGTAGCTACACTTGCCTGTATTGTTCTAGACACTCTCTCTCCACTGTCCTTTCATGCAGCTTTCGCTGCAGAATCTCAGCCCAGATGAGGCCAATTATCTCTTCTCTGTATTTGGGTTAGTGAGAATTTGCTGGCAGAGAAAAGTTTGCTATCACACAGATAGTTGCTTTTCTAATTATATGTTCTTTAATTTGGATCAGTCTCTTCACTGCACACAGAAATTTACCTCCCTTACTTAGCAGGTTTTTCTCCAAGACTCTCATTCAAGCCTCCATTTTTCTTATATTTCTTATCCCTTCAACTTTTCCATTAGTCATCTCAGCTGTCCTCACCTCTTGAATATTAGAGAAAGAAAGATTTTCAACTTATAATATATTAAAGCAACATCTGTATCCATCCTTTCTTTTTTAATAGAACAAGTACTTCATCTGCTTGTAATTGGCATGCTGCAGCCTTTTTGAGACCTTTGTCCACCGAATATCATTTCACATTTTCTTCTTTTGTTAGAGAACAGCATCTTGCTCTGTTACCCAGGCTGGAATGTAGTGATGCCATCATAGCTCACTGCAGCCTCAAACTCTTGGGCTCAAGTGGTCCTCCCGCCTTGGCCTCCCGAAGTCTTAGGATTACTAGCATGAGTAAGTGCACCCAGTTTGATATTATTCCTGTTAACACTGAGACACCTTCAAATAATCAGTAAGCAGTCCCACCACCAACAATAAAAACACTCTTTAAAATACTCAACAATGCTACATTGCTCAACCGCTATTGATTTCTTTCTCCCCTTTACAGAAAAGCCTTTGCAAGAGATGTGTACACTCTTTTTCTCCATTTCTTCACCTTTTGTTCAACTTTTTTATGTGCTGTAAAATGGTTTCCACTGCCTAAATTTCACTGAAACTGCTCTTTCCAAGGTCACCAGTGGAATACTAGTTGCTAAGTGTAAATGACTGCTTTACATTTTCTTTCTTTCGCTGTCTGCGTCATTTAGCTCTATACAACCCTCTCTGCTTTAAATCATGCTACCTTTCCTGAGATTCAGTGGTGTCACAGCCTACCAACTTGTTTCTACTTCTCTGTTTATTTCTTAATACTATTTTTATTTAGATACTTCTTTCCTAAATATTAGTTCCTACATGATTGATTCTGCCTAGGTCATCTTCTTATCTTACTCTATAACTCTGCCTGTATAATTTCATCTACTGGTGCTTCCATCATTGTTTCTTTCTAATGATTCTCTGTATTAGTCAAGAATACATTCAGTTATAAACAAACTAACAAACAAACACCTATAGTAGTCAAGAATATATTCAGTTACAAACAAACTAACCAACATACCCTTTTGCTATGGTGGCTTAAGTAAGAGGGGATATGTTGTTGTTATTGTTATACTCATTATCATTATATAATATAAGGTCTTGAAGGGAGACAGGGCAGGGCTTATGCCACCAGCTCAATGTTTCCCTTTCTGTCTTTCTGGCCCACCATCCACAGCATGTAGTATTTTGTCCTCCGGTTTACATTTCAGAGTTCAGGCTTTAGGTCTAAGTTCTGAACTTTATAAAAGGAGGAAAAGGAAGAGGAGGTACATTAGAATTTTTCCTATGCCTTAGTAGCCATAACTGTGGCACTCATTCATACCTTTACTGGAGGGTAAGAAATCAAGTTTTAGTTTTAACAGTTTCTATAGTAGATCATGATGAAATAGGGTTCAATATGCTATTTGATTCAACTATTCTACAATGTTTGCTATCTTCCCAGATATTTCTTTTGACCACTACTTTGACCTCCAGACAAAATATATATACATGTGTGTGTGTGTGTATATATATATATATATGTATATATACACTTCTATTATATATATATGTATGTATATATACATTTCTACTATATATATATATACACACACACACACACACACACACACACACACACACACAAACTCACCCACTACACCTCCAGTTTATCCATGCATTCATACACACAAGCATGTTCACAATCACATATTGTCATTTGGCTCTCTCTTGTACAACTAACTCGGGCTTCACACTAAGGTTAACACTTCTCTGTCCTAAAACCCACTTCTTAAGTCCTGACAATCTCAATCAATTCTAATACTTTCTTTTTCCACTATTAATTTCAGTTTTAACACTATCTTATCCACCACAAATGTCTGTTTCCAGAATTTTTTTCTCCTTAAACTATTATCTGTGTAACAACTGTAATGATCTTTTAATTTAAAACTCAGGTTACAGATAAAGCCTGTGTCTGTGTTTCTGTCTTTGTTTCTCTTTGTTGGTCATACCAGCAATAGGAGCCATTCTCCCTGATATTTGACAGCTGTGTATCTATCGTGTAGATCTAATCCTGTGTGACAGGGTTTTAAGGTCTACACTTTCAGCACGTAGGAAGAATGGTCAGAGATGGAGAAGTAGAATAAAAAGCTCTGTTTTGTTTAGTATTTTCTGTTACTTCTGAATTTCATTGCTTTTTCTGGGGAACCTTATTCTTTTGGAGTTACTGTGTACTATATTATATTATTCATAACTTTTAATCATAAGTCATGCTTAAATCTTCTTTTGGCTTCTTTTTATCCTCAGTTTGCTCAAAGTTCCTCTAATTGAGTGATTAGTGCTCTCAATTTTCCAAAATTTTCTGACCTGAAGTCAGTTCCTAAGTGATCCTTACATGTTTGGATGGTGGTGGAAATGTTTCTAACTCTTTTTCATAATTCTCAGAAACATATCCTTTCTCTGTGTTCGCTAACTCAGTTGGGGTTGCCTGATTTTAAGTGGCAATGCAAATCCCATTACATTGCCCATCACCTATTTAGGTTCCTAAGGTACAAACTGGGTATGACTTTGAAACTTTTCTTTGCTCTTTGCTTTCTTTCCTTTATTTTTCCTATTCTTACTATTCAAAATGGCTCTCAAATGCCTCTAATTCTTGCTTTCTCATTGCTAGAACCCTCAACTCACCTGTTAAAATCTCTCACCTGTCTCATCTGCTTTCTTTGCTTCTGGGCTTACTTCATTCAATTTCACTATACTGTAACCAGAAAACTGTTTCCAAAGAGCTAATCTAATATTACAATTTTATTTGCTCTTTTGGATGAAGTCCAAAGGCCTTAAACTGGCACATAAATTCATCTGTGGCATGGGTTTTACTCATTTTTCTAGAACTTTCTATCAGCACTCAAGAGAATAAAAGAATTGGAATTAACCAGTAGGTGAGGGGAGTGATGCAAAATATTTCAGATAAAATAAACAATATAGGTGAGAGAGAGCTTGGCATATTGGAAGATGTAACAAAAGGTAAATATAGATGAAAAAGAAGGAAGAGGGGGATGAATGTGGGTGATGGAAGAACACAGTCACTGATTACCAGCCTTTTGCAATCCAGAGTCTTTTATTCCTCTGGGAAACTTGTCATCGGCTTAGAAGAATGGGTTCGGTATCCCTGTTATGGCTTCCAACAGAGTCTTGCCTTTTTCCACTGCATCCCACACTACGTTCTATACGAACTGCCAGTTAACCACCCTGCTGCCCTGCACTCCCTCCCCACCAGCTTATGTTCTTCATGAAGGTGGGGCCATATCTGTCTTATTTATTTATCCTCACCACTTTGCACATTGCTTTTATTCTAAACGGTACTCAGGAAATATTTGTTAAATAGATGAATGCATATATCTATCAGGAAAAAATCTGATTATGTAGTCCCTCTGCTTAAAACCTGGTTTAACTTGGGGTCTCAGAAAGCAGAATCTGACACAAAAAGATAATCTGCTATAGTCGTATTAAGGAATGCAACTATAGGAAGCTCAAGTGAGGAAAAAAAAAAAAGTGAAATGAGGGAAGAAAGGAGAGCCAATATAAAGGTGAAAGCTGGCTACCAGTTGGTATCCAGCTTGAGCAGTTGTCTGTTCATGGATTTCGGAAGCTGTATTAATTATGGGGCCACACAGCCATTCTTCCTGGGGGACAAAAGAGAGGAGAATATCTTCCACTTTCTGTATTTCACTGGCCACGGTTTGTTCCAGCACTGTTCTTAGATATGAGCATAAGGGACTGTTGCTTGGCTCCTACAGTGTATAGGGTTCCACACCATTTGTTACCTTCTGTGGCTGGGCCTTCACCCACAAACTGAGGAGTCCACTTACCTGGGGGACTTGTCTACACAGAATACATGCCCAGTCAGAATGCATGCTCTCCTTTTCTGACCACACACACTCTGGATACCTGGAATTCTCTGCCCAAAAAGCTCCAACAACAATTCTTCTTCAGCTGGCATATGTCTCTTTCCCTAGTCTACCTTCCCATGAGAGACCACAAAATTGGTGTCTGTAACTCAAGCCTGAGAATTATCCAAGAAACAGCTGTTGGTGGGGTGCATGGACTCAGCTTGAATGTATGGTTTGAATGTTCATACAGGTACATATGAGACCACTCACAGGGCAAAGCTGCTGAGCCAATCAATGGTAGAGAGAGAATGCAAGTGGGTTCATAAACCCTGGACAGTCTAATATGTTTTTATGCTTCTGTGGTTTAAAATTCAGAGATCTACAAATTCTTTGACAGATTTCCATTTGAGTCTCAATGTGGCCTAAATTTAGTGACTCACTTCTAATCAATAGAATGTGGTAGAAGTGATGGTAGGTGACTTCTAAGGTTATTACATAAATGCACTGTAGCTTTCTCTATGGCTATTTCTGGGATCATTTGCTTGCCAGACATGACATTACAAGGTTACTCAAACAGCACTATAGAGGCATCTTCATGGCAAGAAACTGAGTCCTCTCACCAAAAATCGGCAAGGAATTGATGCATTTTGGGAATAGCCATAGAGGAGCCAGCTTGGAAGTGAATTCTTCAGACTCTAGAAGATTGCAGCTCTGACTGACACCTTGACTACAGTGCCAAGAGAGACCCTAATGTGCAACCCCCCAGCAAATCTGCTTCTAATTTCTCATTCATAGAAACTTTGAGGTAATAAATGCTTACTGCGTTTAACTACTAAATTTTGGACTAATTTGTTACAAAGCAATAGATAACTGATACAAGTACAAAACTACAAAGTCTGAATATTTTTATTTCAAATCGGCCTTTACATTGTTATTAAGGTAGGATGATGGAACATATTTAAGAGCTTGTCAGGTTAATTTTCATTTCTTAATACTTAGCAACTTTAAATGTGTGGAATAACATATCCCTTTGTACTCTTGTCCTCCAAGGATGGGCCTAACCTTCCCCACATTCTTGATTGCATTTCAGAGGCACCAATCATTTCCTGTGACATATCATGCTTCAATTGCTAAAGGGAAGCTATGGAGTGTGAGGGAAAAAGCACTCAGGGAAGGCTTGAAACACCATGGTTTGTTTCAACCGTGAACATAGTTTGTGTGTCCCTGAGTAAATTGTTCTGAACCCATGCAGAGTTGATCTCTGCAGTGGTAGGTTGGTTGGAGAGAAAAAATGGCTGGGGGTCCCAGAGATAAGTCAGCCCAGGTATATCTGCAGTGGTACAGAAGATATGACTGATATAAAACGCTTTAGTAGTCATCCATGACCCTCAGTATAAATTCCAGATAGTTTATGATCTGGGTTCCTCTTTACTGTCTATTCTCATCTAATGACACTTCTACATCATGTTATAGACTCCAGCAACATTGAACTACTTTTGATGCCTTAAATGACTGTGTTCTTTTTTTCCCTCTGTGCTTTTGAATGTCCCTTCAATCTTTCAGACATATTTTCCACTCTCCCACTCTCTTAGCTAACCCCCATCAACAAACCCTCTCAGAAGCCTCTGTGGGACATTCATAACTCTTTCTGGTATTCTCATTAATTCTTCCATAACACGCTGCACTTATGTTCTTATCACATTATAATGTAACCACATGGTTACTTAAAGTCACAAAAACTAAAATCTCCTTTTTATATATATTTTTAAAAATTGTTTATTTATTTTTAATAGAAAAAATTTCTCTGGCTCTATGTCGTAAAACTAAGACAGCAGCCCCAGTGACATGATCTGTTCAGTGGTTTATTTTGAACACTCTGCTGTTCAGCTCTGCAAAGCCTCCTTGAAGATTTCAATATATGTTATTGTACTTTAGGTTCCAGGGTACATGTGCAAAACATACAGGATTGTTGCATAGGTACATACATGGCAATGTGGTTTGCTGCCTCCATCCTCCCGTCAACTATATCTGGCATTTCTCTAAAATATCTTTAAGGGAAGAATCAGTGTTTTTCATTCCTTACCCCTCAGCAACAGGCATAGCACTTGATACGTATCAGGTTCAAACCCATATTTAGAGTGTAAAATTTTAGTGAGCCTATGGAATGATTCTGTAGAAGGATTTGGATAGCTAAAACTCTAGGGGAAAAGTGCTTACATTTCCTTTAAAAAATACTGTGTGAGAAGTAAAAAACAACAAAGCCAGTAATGGCCCAATGCCTGATTAGTGTACAGTAGTGTTTTAAAACGAACATCTTTCAGAGGTACTAGAGATAACATAAACTGTGATGTAGCAATTACTATCTTAACTACAATACATGGTGTAAATCAATGGTGACATTAAATCTTGTCTAAGTGACCAGAACATGAGCTACAGCTTGCCTTGTAGCACATATTTTCCTTTGGTTGATTTCACTCCCTTAAGGCTTGTAGTTTGTGAACAGAGGCTTTTAATGACAA
>NW_016107744.1:1810869-1827563 GCF_001604975.1 Cebus imitator
AAAAAAAAAAAAAAAACACAAACAAACAAACAAAAAAACCAGGGATTATTTTATTTCAGTCTTTCAAAAATGATCTCCCTAGGAAAGCCTGCGGTCTAGAAGTAAATACCTAGTGGCTTACAAATATATTTGCAATGACTCTTGGAGTGATAATCCAGTAGAACAGAATTAGCTTTTTATCCTTCGTATACATATTTTTAAATGTATCAAAGCAATACAAGAGTGAATCCTAATCTTTGTTTTGTGATTCCCGAGATGCCTAAAAAACTGCAAATATTCAAAAAAATGTTTAATTCACTGAGTATTTTTAATAGGCTTTATATATGGCTATTCTTAGAGAAAGGGATGATCTAACCAGCAATCATAGAGCTCAATCTAAAAACATTTAGAAAGCACTGATATAAAATGTAATTGCTCTTCTTCTATACCAGAGATTGAGTTAAATGTTAAAATCCAAAAGAAACATATTCACTTGTGTCTTTCTTCCCTTAACCAAATAATTACATAGGTCACCCTTATGAAGGTACTCTGCATAAACATCATCAACTCTAAGTTTATGAATGCCATAGATTCTGTGAATCTATGATTCCAGCACTTTTTTTTCTAGTAGCATTTCTAGTGAACACATCATGTTTTTACTGTAGATAAGGAGAGGAGGTGGTGACCAAATGTTCATTTCACTTGAGTTGCTTCTGTGATAGGGACTATATCATACAATGGAATCTATCCTTTTTGAAGTTCTAAATCTATTGAAAATAAGATTTAAATGCAGGTGTTTGGATTATCATCACTTCATGAATACATATTCAGTCTCTTTTCCATCCAGTTTGCATACACCTTTTTTGTGTGTGTGCTGGACACAGGAAAGTGAAATTTGATTATGTCACCTACATTTCAATCACTTACATCTTCTAGGGCCACATATAAACTTTTGTAAACACTGTTTTCTTTTCCTTTTAATGTTGTCTGTTTACATGAGACACTTGCTATTCCTTTATTTTATAAAAAATACATGAAATTACTAAGTTATTCAAACTTGTTTTATTTTATGTTGTTGTTCCTATTTTTGTTCCTATTCATCTTAAACTTATTAGTAACTTATTTCAAAGGAAAATAAGTGGAAAATAACATTCACTTGTTTGAATAATAAACGGAGCAATGAAGAATTCCAGGTACAATAAGATTTATGGATATCCAGTTGTAGGAAAAAACATTAATGTATAGGAATTCAAGCTGTGGCAAAATTTAAGCTTACATTCTCAATAAACCACAGAGTTAGATGGATCAGTGGGATCCAGTGATGTGACTAGTTTCTGTGGCTTCCATATGCCCATTTATTATATAAATATTTAAAATCTGTGTTTGTTGTTGAAAGTTAAAAACCCTTAGATGATGCTTTAATGAATCTTGTATCCTGTGAAGAGAAGAGAGGAAATTTTCAAATGCCAGCACAAACAAACATGAATGCTATAATTGTTTATAGAGGAGTGAATCGCATTCTTTTATGCTGTCAGCATTCTATCAGTAAATAATTAATGTAAGTCACACTCTCCTGGGGATATAGCTGAAAGCCTGCTACCAAAATGCAAGGCTGTTTCATTTACAGATATAGAAATATATATTCTCTTAGGAATAAGTGATCATCTTTCCCATTTTCCGTACCCCAATTAGAGAGTTAAGATATCTGAGGTTATGTGTACTGGTATACTTGCTGTAAGAAATGACATTTTAATGCATACGATCCTAAAGAGTTTTTCTACGTTAGCTTGAAACAGTTGCAATTAATTTGTGATCATTTCAATTATCTTGCCCTAAATGCATGCATTTAACTGGAGTATCAGAGTGGTGTGGAGCAGGAAAATTGTAGCTTCTTGAAATCTCTGTTGTATTCAGTTAGCTGGTTTGGATTGATTAGGAAAATTAAGGAAACCAGACAGGCAATTTTCCAGAACATATTCTCTGTCTTTTGAGGTGAGTTGATGGCCCTCCTTTTCCCTGCCACTTCACAGCACTACTGAGGGTGATTTCATGTGATGCAGCGCAGTTGCCTTTTAAGATGACAGGGTAGAAAATCGCTTGGGGACTTGGATTGCCAAAGCCTTCAAGACCTCTTCAACATGTCCAGTAAACACACAGATCAGTGGACCAAGAGATAATACACAGGAGTTTCCAGCACAGACAGACCATTGTGGATTTCATGGTGGGATCTGAAAAGGACAGAAATATTGTAGTGACTAAGAATTTGCCTGATCATGTACCTCTCAGAACAAATGGAATTTAAAAAACACTGAAAAATTTTAAGAATTGGATATATTTGGAGTGTTCAGGAAGGCTTTTATTGACTTTCTCTTTGTTTGGAAAGTGTAAGTTTAGTTAACTTTTTTTTTTTTCCATGAAATAACTCCAAGGGAAAAATAGAAAAATAAGCAGTAGCTGTCAATGTGCCTGGGATCCCTTTGCCTCATACACATGTGCAGGGCCAGACTGTCTGTTTCTCTCACTTCCTCAATTTCTTATACATAAATTATACATGGGGAGGTGTTTTTTTTTTCATTTGTAACATACATATTCTTTTGTTAATTCCCGATATAGTTTAATTTATTTATCAAATATTCTATTAATTTGCTCATTTTACTATTATCTTAGTTGTAGAGTTTTTATATGTAAAATATGATAGTCCAACTCCCTGGAGAAATAAAGACCCAAAGAGGAAGGATATTTCAAAATGTCATCACTGATAATGGAGATTCTAGGAATAGGTCTCAAGTTTTCTCATTTCCATGATGAGAAGTCTGAATACCTAGGTTCAGAGTCCAGGTCTGTTTTTCATATCTCTATGTCTTTGTTCCGCATTTATAAATAAGGATGGTAGCAGTTGTTTTGCATACTTACAAAAATGTAGAGAATGATAAGATAGGATAGTGCTGTACAGTATTGAGTAACGATAAGTGGTGGTTAGGTGTTTGCAATATTTAAAAACAAAAAGGGGTAAGATCACGGTACCTGGACAGTCCTGCTTTCCCCCAGCTGCTGCACTGAGTTGAATAACTTCAAGGAATTTTCTATAGTACAGTCTCATGATCTGAATTAGACACCAGATTTTTCAAGTGAAAGGCTGAAAGTGATTTGTTTCTCTTGGCAAATTCATATTACTTAGTCTCAGTGGCCAAGTTAAAGTTTTTCAGCTTAGAAATGGAACTCTTAACTGTCATCTAATTTGGAATACCCACATTAGTAATACTGGCATATTCTCCCTCTGGGTAAAACCATACAGGAAATGAAATTACAATCCCATGGTTTCCTAGTAGTCTTGGAGTCAGAATTAAGAGAGTAGTACTTTGGAAGAATTATCTTATGGAATATTTACAGCTATCCTAGGCAGAGAACATCTTTATTATACTTATTTGGCAGAAAAGTAAGAAAGGTTTAGGAAGACTGGTTGCCTGCCACAACTCAAGTTATATTTCTCATGCCTGGCCTGCCTGTTTACTGATCCAATTACTGTGTGCTTCTAAGTTCAAACAGCCCAGCATCCCCTCAATTCTAAGCCCTTTCACTCACTATTCTCTTGGCTAGGAATGCCCTTCTCCTGAAGGTCCTCATAGCTATCTCCTTTTCTTTCCAGTGTTGACTTCATAATCACTCATGGAGATTTTCCTAGCACATATTTAAGATTTCCAATATAGCCCCATCTAACATTTTATATAACCCAAATGTACTTTATTCTTTTCTTATTAGTAGCAAAATGGTATATATTTCACTTATACATTATTTTATTGAGTATATCTCCTACTAGAAAATATACTTCATGAAGATTTTTATTCGTTTTGCACACTACTGTATCTCCAATAGACCCTACCTGACTCTGTGAAAGCTCAATAATTATTTATTGAGTGATTGAATGAAACTAGTGCCTAAAGGGATGGCTTGAGTGGGGAAAGCATCCAGGCCATTAAACATTATTCACTCCCCCTGTGAACAGTAGAAAGGGCCAGTATTACTGACATTGCTGCTGTAACCCACCTCAGGCTATGACCCTTCCATTACTGACTAATTTACCCCCAAATTAATGCATTTTTTCTTTCACTTTCAGTCTTCTTTTGTAAGTTGAGAATTAGCCTTTAACAGTACGGTTTCACGGGAAGTTCTATCATGAGAAGATAACAATGAAGGCAAAATAACACAGTAAAATTACTTAAAAGAGAAAGAAAATTTTCATATGAAATTATTTAAAAAATGGAATTTTTACATCCTGAGATTGACAATGAATTTATTTCATCTCATATTTAACAAAGCATCTCATAATTGTCACTATGTTCTCTCTTTTCAAAGAAAAATGATATTTTCTATAAAAAATATATGATAATGATATGACATAATAGAATTGTTTACTTTATTTGGATTTTGTCAATGTGACTACAGGGATTCGTTTTTATAAAAGTATTTGTGAGTTTAGTTGGCTTTTTCAAAGTCTTGTCTTAATCTTTTAATGTGTTAATACTTTCTATTTGGAATGCTTTGTGTTATTATCCCCATTGACTTCATCTTTTTCTCTTTTTAACTTCTAACTTATCTAACTGCTGGATCTTCATCTCTGATATCATGTTCAAACATTTCATGAAATCCTTCACTTATTTTTATTGTTTTACTATTATTAATAGATGCTGGTCAGAATCAACCAGAGACTGAGTCATGAAGGTAAAGGTTAGACAAATAAGATAATAGCAGAATTAAGCAGAGAGGAAGGTTTTAAATATATTAGTATGAAAAGTCGTTAAGATTTTGTTTTTTTTCTATGCAATTTCAAAGCATAGAATCAGTTGTTGAAGGTTCTAAAAATGCTATTCCCTTAGTGATTCCTTGTGAAATGTTTAAAGGGCAACTCACTTTTGCTGTTATTTTATTCAAGAATGATTCTCATGTACTGAGCTGCTATTATGTGCCAGGTGCTGTGCTAGGAGCTATATGTGTATGTTACTCTGCATAATAATTTAGTAATGAGAAAACCGAATCTCAATACTCAGCCACCAAATGATAGACATTCTCTCAAAGCCACACAAGTTCCCAGCTCTTCCAACACAAGGTTAATAGATGAAGCTATTAATAGAAGTTTTCCTTTCTTCTTCTTCCGTTCTTATTTATTTATTTATTTTTTTGAGCTCTACGTAGAGGGTTGCTCCACCAAATTATTTTTTCATTAGCTTGGCAAAAATTTCCTTTAAAATTTCAACTGGCCTGTGCTTTCCCAAAGACCAGTTTTTAACAGCTAAGAATAATAAAATAGCAATGGATTTGACCCTGGCACCCTTGCTTTCAAGTCTGAGTGATTTAACCTCTCACTCTCAGTTTACTTCTCCATAAACTGAGGATAAGAACTTCATGATGAGACTTTCAACGAAACTCAGAGAGAAAAAAATAATGTGGAAAACTGCCATGGCAAGGTTATGTAAGTCATTATGTGACAATCTAGACAACACATCTTAACCTGAAAAGTGAAAATTTACTTGAAAATCACATACCCTAGTCTACCTACCTGATAAGATTGCCTGTTCATTGTTTGACAAGTTGAAGAAGATTAAAATAATATAAATAGTAACTTGAATTGGGATGTTTTACCTGCAAGCAACAGATAACTGCAAAATGAAACTTTTTTTTTTTTTTTGGAAAAGGGGGACATTTGTTATTCTATATAGCAATAATTAAGATGGGCAGAGTATGCCAGGGCTCTGATTCTATTACACATTGATCCTGGGGTCTAACCTTCTCTATTTTAGGCTTCACTTTCTGTCTGGGAGCAGGATGTCCACACAAATTCCAGGAATCACACTTAGCCACAAACATCCGGCAGGCATGTTCTTGCCTCAGGGCTTTTGTAACTACTATTCCTTCTGCCAGAGATAGGCTTGCCTTGTGGCTAATTTCCCCACTATAGTCAGGTCTCTGTCCAAAACTCACTCCACTGACAAATGTAAGGGCTTTTTTGCCCACATGGGTACTTTTTGGCACATCAAAGATTATTCAGACATTTAGTCAGTTTTGAAATAAATATTCAATTTACTAAAGTTATTGCTCTTTAAAAATCACATTCTTAATAAGTTTGACTTATATATTTTATGATGAGTCTATTTATAAAGCTAGTAATTATAATAATTACCTTTAAGGAAACTTTAATATTTGTTCCCATCTATAATCTTAGTTATGTGCCATTAAATATTTAAGGTATACTTACAAATTTAATATATTTAATTTGCTCCCAAGTACTATATTTGTTTATCTCAAATGACAAACGTTCCCAAAGTAAAGTGAGAATTCTGATAAATATACTGAGGTTTACATGTTAAATAAGTCAGAGAGTAGATCTGTCTAATAGACTATGTTCTCTTTAACATTACTTGTATTACCAAGTACTTGTATTACCAAATATGCCTAGATTTTTAAATATAAAATATAAACAGTAGTGATTTTATTTTCTTGTTCCAAATATTCCTAAAGTTAATTATAAATTTATTGAGGGTTAGAGATGGCTATGCAATAAGGAAATAATTATATAATATTACACAATCTTCAAGAATACCTTTCCAAGTAGCTTTTGAGGTTATGTTCTCAGCTTGGAAACCTGAAGTAACCGAAATTTAATAAAATCTGTTCAAATCCCACAATTCCTGAGGCAGAAGAAAATGTGGTCATATATGCCATGCCTTGTTTTTGGGTAATATCAATATTAATTTTTAAGTGAGATTAAAATATCACTTAAAACCTCCATCAAAATGGTTATACTATTTGATTGAGTTTTCCTTTTCTCCACTACATGATATATATACACATAACTTTGCTATGTAAATATGAAGATAACTGGACATAAAAGGATCCTACATTCTTTTCATATATTCTTGTCTCTTAGGATCATACAGAAATTATAGTTATTAAAATAATACCCAATTGTGTTCTAGTCCCACCCCCTACCAGCTTTTTATCACAATTTCTATGTCTACTTAATATGCAGGCCTTTGCTGATCACATATATTGACATAGCATCCTTTTTCCACATGTCTTTTTATCACTTTGCCTGGCTTTATTTTTCTTCATGACACTTCTCATGGCCTGAGGTATTATTTATTGACTTATTTATGTTTGCTGTATTTGTTTCTTTCCTCTAAAATGTGAGCTTTAGGAAGTATAGTAACTTGGATTTCCTCCTGTATCTCCAATTCCCTGAAGAGTGCCTGGCACATAGGGGTCAATCAAAAATAATTGTTGAAAAGATGAAATAATGAAAGGGGTCAGATGTGCTTCCCATGCTTATTCATAAATGAGTGTATTGGCAGAGGGAATCAGACTGCCATGACTATCTTAGATTGACATGTATTCTAGAGCTGTAGATGATTTTAATTCCCCATTATGTGGGTGAATGACAGGTCCCAAAATGCAATCATGGTTCTGTAGGTAAATAACTAAGAATGGTCTAAAGTCATTCTAACAACCAGGTTTGGGGAGGAAAAAAAAAGGAGGTAAAATTTGTTTTAGGGTGGCAAACAGACATATATTTGAGTTAGAGGAAGAGATTTCTCCTGCTAAAAATGTTGGCATATCCCAGACAGCCTCACAGAAGAAACCACATGACTGATTTTACCATGCCCTCTGTAGTAGAGAATGTAGTTAAGATGCCTCTTAGCCCAATCTCATAGCTCACATTACAGAGATTAAAACAAAAAATTAAAACCTTAATTATTTTTACTAGAAAGGTAGAAGAAAACCATTCTTATTTTATGTACTGGTTATTTCTCTAGATCTTTTTCTTAAACTATAATAAAGAATATAATTTTCTACTGATAAGTCTTCTTCAATGGAATCTTTAATAGTTTAAGTACTATAATGTATAAAGCACTCCATCTCACTTTCAAAGACATTGGTAATTCTATATTGAATAAAAGATTGCTAAGTAATGTAAATGATCAAACTGGCTAATAGAGAGCATTAACTGCCTCAAAATCCCTGCAAAAATCAGATAGACGCTATGTTACCCAACACAATATCCATGTCATACTGGCTTTGCAAGCAGTTGTTTGAGTGAGCTGTTCCACATAGAACACTGGCTTGGATAGTTTTACCATATTCTTGCTTTAATCAACAGAACCCAAATGCATAAAATTCCTCTGTTGTAAGTCACCTTATCTATCCTTCTCACACAGTTATTCTTAGATTAATAACAACATTAATACAATTATTATCCAAAATTGTGCAGTTAGATAGATGCCATATAGTTCAGACTGGAGACAAACAACAAAGGGGAATTGAATTTAAAAGGCTTTAAATCATTGACTTTTTCATTAAAATACTGGAAAAGAGACAAAAATTTATGTTGATCAACACATTGTCTCTGAAAACAGATACATATGAAAATGAACTTTCATGGTAAGAGTTAAAGGAAACTTTATAGTTTTTATTTCAAAAGGAACCTTATAAAATAAAGTAATTTTTTATTCTTTTGATAATCAGAAAGCTCTATCCCAGATACAGCTTTAAAGGAATTACATACAGTCACATAAGAAAGGGTCTGAAGGAGAAGTGTGATCTTGGCTTCTAATCTAGTGCTCCTGCCTCCCTAATATGCTTGGTAGAAATCCATGGTAAAAATAAAATCAACCTGAAAAATAGGTACATATGTGGATCTCTCTTCCGGTAAAGGGCTTTCCTTTACTTTGACTAAGTGTAAATTATGGTAATTTATTAATTCAACAAATATTTATTAAATGATGCCTGTGAGTACTACTCACAGGCATCATGAATAGAACAACTATTCAAAAAGACAAAAGTTTCTCTCTCTTGTTCCCCACAACTGTGTGTGTGTTTCATGTGAAAGAGCATATATAATCCTATTAAAATGTAAACTTCACTTAAGAGGGATAACTACATATCTACCAAGAAGATATGTAGGAAACAATAAATATCAATGCAACTATTACTGAGTAACAATTAGATGTTCATTATTTACATGACCACAGAAGAGATAGTAAAGGAGTTTAATTACTTGCTAGTAAGACATGAACCCCTTAGATTAGACAGTCATTTTGTTTACCTAAATATAAGAAATTAAAGGAAAGATAAATGTTATGACCTTTTCAGAGTGAAAGGACTGTAGTGACAAGAGATCTTTATTCAGCTTCATTGGGAAATAGTAGCTTTCACATATTTGAATTTCCTAGATCAAGAGATCCATTCATTCATTAATTTGACAAATATTTGTGGAGCACTTCCTATTTGCGAAGTCCTATTCAAGGGACAGAGATAAAGGAGAATTAGGCAGTTGTGCCCTGTGTAGTCATGCACTTAATAGATAAACAAACACATAGATGTGATCAGGACAAGTGAAGAAAATTAACGGTGATAAGCATTTAGGGAGAGCCTGAGATAGGCACTATTTTAAACAGTTTGGGCATATAATGATTCTTCTCAGAATCAAAACATACTTTTTAATGAGTATTTTACAAATATATTACAAATACATAGAAACTTTTTGTAAGGATTGACCCAATATGAATGTTTCAAAAACATAGGTAATCTTAATGTTAATCTGCAATGAGAATGCAATTTATTAATAGCCATTTAATAAATATATTAATAAAATAAAATGTATATGTTGCAAACAGAATATTCAACCTGAAAAAAGAAACATTCATATCGTTTTCTTACATCAATGCCATACTCCTAAAATTCCAACAATGGTTTTTATTGCTCCAGAAGTTGAGTATTGCCCGAAACACTTTTCTTGGTTTAGTCCTAGGCTAACATTCAAGTGTCGTACTTTCGCATCATCTCTCCTTTGTGCTTTCCATGTCTATTAAATATTATTTGGGATAGATGTTACATATTATAAATATTGGAGGAAGAAAACATGCCGTGTACATTCTCATGAAAGTGATAGAAAATAAGCATGTTATCAAATTCATAAACACGATTACTATAGTTGTAATGAAGATGTTACGGAGAGAAATTGGTTTGGCTGAGTGAAGTGTAAGCAGGTACCTGGAGAGGCAATAGAAGCCCATAAGGGAAGGAAGGGTAATATTTAAGTATCTTTGGATAGCTTAATTAAAGAAGGAAAGGATGTTTATTGCCAAGACTCATGGAGAAGAGAATTCAGGTATAGATAATACAGAGTGCAAAGGCTCTGAGTCAGAAATGTTTATTATTTTACACAAATAGAACTGAGGCCAGTGTTGCTTGATCTTAGGAACTCAGCTGATTTTATGAGGGCATTTGAAAGAAGCAGATAGAAGCCAGATGATGAAGGACTTTATAGGCCATGACAAAATCTTTGAAATATATTCAGAGTGCAATGGCAGCCATGAACATATTTTAAGCAGGGGAATTAGGTCTTCCAGTTCACATTTTAACACAGTTTCACTGGCTCCTTTGTACAGAATAGATTTCAAGAGATAAAGATGGAACACGGAGGAACCACTGGCACGTTGTAAGACTTGTAAGATTATAAGAATCCAGCTGAGAGATGGTGTAGACTTGACATAACACATAGTTGCAAAGACACAGAATTTATATCAGCACAAAAGCTCGTGACCTGTTCATAGAGCCCCTTTCATCCAAGCCCTAAACAGATATTGACTGAAAAGCAGAACTACAAGAGGAAAGTCAGATCTTTCTTTTCATCTGTGACAGCTGTATTGACAAATTTTGTCTATTTGCAACTCTGTGTTTTGTCAAAAATCTATGTCTTAAAGATTGCTAATGAGAAATCAATGATGCTAAACAGTTCCTCTGTCAATAAAAAACACAAACATTCACAAATAGTCAAGATGCATTTGTGTTAAAGTCAATAATATATTGAATATATTGAACTCTATATACATATTAACGTGTAGCAGATATAAATAACAATTGATGGGTTCTCATTATCAAAAATTGAATGACTTCAGATTTAACATTGAAAAAAAAAAAAGCCCTGTATGTCCTGTAGTGTATCATGCAGAGCCCCCACTTCAGAATGAGGCAGTCATTTGTTCATTTGCTGGAAATGTTGCTAACCAAGGACTCACAACTCAGTTCTCCAGAACTTCCCCTAGGCCAAAGTGAGGTACCTTGTTTAAGGTCCTGTTTCTTCCCGATCGGACCATATCTAATGACTTGTCTGTGTAAGAGTTTAGACCTTGGGACCTTCTTGCTTCAGCTTAGGACCTTGAAGGGCCATCCTCTCCTGTACTCTCTGTTGTATTGGCCAAGGCCTTAATGCAATTGTATCACAATTCCTCTTCTGACCAATCCTTTCCTTAATCCACCCAGGCATTGCTATAAAGAACACTCTGATGAAGGTTTTGCTCTGTCGCCACTCAAATCTCATCTTGAATTGTAACCCCCACGTGTTGAGGGAGAGACCTGTAACACTCATGTGTCAAGGAAGAGGGGTGATTAGATTATGGGAATGGTTTCCCCCATCCCGTCCTTGTGACAGTGAGTGAATTCTCACAAGATCTGATGGTTTTACAAGGAAGTTTTCCCTGTCCTTGCTTGTTCTTCTCTCTCTCCTGCTGTCATGTAAGCCATGACTCTTCCCCTTCCGCCATGATTGTAAGTTCCCTGAGGCTTCCCCAGCCTTATGGAACTGTGAGTCAATTAAACCTCTTTTCTTTATAAATTACCCAGTCTCTGGTATTTTTTTTTATAGCAGTATGACAACAGACTAATACACTCCCCAGGAAACTACCTCTGTGTAAATATTCAGTTGAGAGTCTATTTTCCATGGAAGCAGACCTAAGATTGAAAATAAGAATAAATTTACCTCAAATTAGTTATGAGAAGCAAAAATTGCTTTTGGATCCTCAAGATAATCTGAGAGATTTTTCAGAAAATTACTTTCTTCTTCACACATAATTTGCATTAAATTGAACATTTTGAGCTACTAAGACATTCTTCTTAAAAATAGGGAATTAGTATTTTAAGTATATGTTAAGACACTATTTGTTTATAAGTTTGATAAAATGTGATGTTTGGGTTGTATTTTATCAACTTAGTGACTCATTTAAATTTTGACCCCCATTAGAAAATTTGTGATTATACTTTGTATAAAATCTGACAATGGCTTGCAAAAACTTTTCTGGTTGCAAGTATTTTTAGGAAGAAAGAGGTTAAGAGATTTTCTGCCAATGCTTAGTGTATTGTGTGGTCTCTATCTGCCACTAGAAATTACAGTGCCTACAGACCTTGTACTCTGGTTGGGTAATTTTTTGCAAAGCATTTTAGTTCACTGTCTGTAGTTGGAGTCAGTGCAAATTGGAGGAAGAGTGGTTGGAGATTTAGAGTCCTCCTGACATTTTTTATTAGGCTTGCTCATTGTCTGAGAATACAATCAAACTAAGTATCTTTTATTTGGTATTTAAGACAGCTTCAAACTGCACCCACTATCCCCTCTTCCACTTTCCTAACTGTTCTCTGTATAAAAATTCTTGAATTACCACTGATCACCATCACCCAGGAAGACAATAAGCCATGTCATTTTTTATTAAAATATTCCACTAAATAGAAAAATATCAAAAATTTTACTTAACTGGATTTAAGAAATAAGCACTACAGCAATGTGATTAGAAGTATTGCTTTCAAAAATTTAAAAACATATTTTTCAATTTAATTTAAAGCCCCATGTAACTGAAAAGGAACCAGATGTTCATCAACAACTCTTACTAGTCATGAGCACGTCCATCTATAGGGTCAAAGCATGCTAGCTTTCAGAATCATTAATAAGAATCAAAAGATAAACCTGAGCAAAGAAGAGCAAGAAGTGGCTGAGTTTTCCCCAGTCCTGAATGGACAAAAGAAAAAAACATTGACTTATTCAATCTTCAATTTTGATGTTTGGACATTCTGAAGTGTTTAATGCAAGACAATGCATTAAAAAAGTCTGCTTGAAAGGAAAAGTTTGCTTTAGATGATAATCCTCCTATGTTCAAATAAAACATAGGTGGAGAATGTGTATGTGCTTTGAGAGTGGTTATTGGGTTTCCATTCACTTGAAAATTACTTCCAGTGTCGAAGTTTATGATACTACTCAATCTCTCATTAAAATTTCCTGTAGTGCTGGCTCAGAGTTGACATTTAGTTAACAAAAGTTGTGGGGTCATTGTATTATAGGCACAATGTTCCAGCCATCAAAGAGCTCCTTTGGGGGGACAGTGTAAATATACTATCTTTAATCTATGGTGTGATTAAAGGCTAGGCTTTGCATTTCATTGTTGCTTTGCATCACTATCATGAAAAATAAAGCATTCACATTACTTTCCAAAGGTCACAGAAAAGAACTTATTTTCTTGTTAAGATAAACTTTAATAAAGATGTTTTAGGCTTGCTTATCTCAGAATATTTATGGTATAGAATTTTAGAACAGTCACAAACAGAAATTTCAATGAAGATTCATATTTAAGCTGGACATTTTTTTTTCTTACTGTGCCTTGTGCCTCTGTTGTATACGGCCTAGAAGGGAGAAATGCTATACAAAGTCTTTGAATGTCATCATTGCAAATCATATATACAGCAGTAGAAAATAGACTCTTGGGAATAATATTGCTATGGTGGGGGAGAGGCAGCACAGGCCAAAGTAATTTAATTTATCCAACCTAAATCAAAATTTTAAGACTCACTCATGAAAAAAGTGTATATTTTGCTCCAATTTCTACTTTTATATTTCAGGCTACTTGTGTTCTTGTCTCCCTCTCAAATTAATGTGAAATACAAGGATCATAGTCTGAAAATTATTTGTTAAATAATTTAATAGACACTGTAAATTTTTTTTTTTAGTTTTCCAACTGCCATATGATTTGTTTCAATAACGCATACTATTATTTTGCATATGTAGGCATAGAATCTTTTAGAAAATAGATGGCATAATCTAGCAGACCAGATAATGTTGGGTGGCAGTTCATACTGTTTGAAATCTACCATTGCAATCTTACATGGTATTTATTTATTCAAGACGAATAATAAGCTCATTTCTCAAGGGCGATGCACTACAAAATGTACATAAAATTTTGTCTGCTGATTAACCTAACAGATAATAAAAGAATATGAGCATCATAAAATTTTTAAAAGCGTAAATGAGAAGGTAATACAAGAGGTGGGATTTACAAATCAAAAAATAGAAAGCTAATTGTAATCCACCTTCTATGGCATTGCATTAGGGATAAAAATGCAAAATCATTTAAATTCAAACAAATAATTGTATTTGATATTATTTATTTTTTAATCTCAAGAAGTGAAAGTATAAAAATAGCTAAATGCTTCTGGGAATATTAAGGCCTCTAAATAATGTTGAACTCAAATGTAATTTTTTGCTAATACTATTGAGCAGTGGGAATAATTAGAATGACTTTGGCAAGGCTGGATACTTGAATAATTAAAGGCACAAGATTAGTTTTAAGAGAGGCATCATTATCTAAAATTAAATATTAGAACCCTTATAAAAGATAGGAGTAAGAATGGAGAATAGACGGAACCATATTTTAAAGTTATTTAGCCTCATTAGTAGCATAATTTCCCTTGAATAAATAAAAAGTCCATTTGTATTAAATATAAATTTCAAAGTTTCATGATATATATTTGTTTTTTATAGAAAGTAATAATTGAATAATCTTGTCTATAATTCACAGTTCAAAAATAGCTTCCCAATTTATTGTCTTCTTAATCATTTTTGAATAGGCAATACTTGCAAATTATAAAAACTTAAATATATTAAAATTTAAGATTTTTTTTTTGCACTTTTCTTCCTGGGCCAACCTCTTCCCCCAGAGCAACTATTTTTTGTTTTTGCTTTCTTCAGTTTCTGAGATACCCCACATAGCTTTATATATTTTTGCTTAAATATTTGACATATGGTAGGCTTTGCAGACACATCACTTTTCTTCTTTCTTTTATTACTTAACACTGCATCTTATTAATCTTTCTGTATTAGTACATAAAATTTTTAGCAGCAGCATAAGATTCTGTAATTTATTTAATCAGTTCTAATGGATAAATGTTTAAACTGGTTTCCTTTTTTAAACCGTTATAAATAATGCTGAAAATATAATTGTACATATATCTTTAAATAAATACATGCATAAAATGATTTCTAGAAGACTAACTTCTGGTCAGAAGACACATGAATTAATAATTTAACAAATGATTACAAATTGCCCTCCAGAGAAGCTTTACCAATTTATATTTTCACAAGCAATATGTGAGAGAGCCTATTTCAAAAAATATGGGTCAAAATAATAGTGCTTTACAAGTTTTGATCTTAGCCAATGTGACAAATAAAAATATAAAACATCTTTGAAGCTTCAATTTGCATTTAGGTGTTTAGCGTGATTTAGATTCTATTATGTTCATTTATGCTTAAATGCCATAGCATTTTCTCTTCCTGAAGCTGTATGTTCACATCCTATACTGATGGTAAATATTGAAACCTTAAAAACGATTTGTGCTTCTGCAAAATTGGTGAATTATTTACAAGCATCTAGTTCCCACTAGGCCCACATTTCCATTATTCACATATCTTCCATAGTTGGTTAAGTACCCTTTTGTTGCTTATTGAAGCAAAGAATGAAATCCGTTTTGAGTTTGGAAAGATGACTTATAGAAAATATGTGTTCACCACAGCAGTATCTTATTCCAGGGTCTGAGAAAAAGATAATTCAATAGCAAATATATAATTACATGTTAAAATTCAAAAAATAGAGAAAAGGTGCCCTTCTAATGGCAATTAAATTATTCATATAGTTCCAGAATACAACACATAAATATGAGATTACACTTGGATTTCGGGAAGAACCAGTTTTAATGAATACCTGAATTTGATTGTCATCATTAAATCTGTTATATGCCTTTGTTTAGAACTCATAGAGACCATTAAATTTAATTACTTTCCTCTGAGGTTTGGTAATTTTACCTTTGGTAAACTTTACCTTTGGTAAAGGTGCATGAAAATGCGGGGCTTGTAAGTTAGAAACAGTCTCATGAATAAGTATGCCATTTATTTGTTACAATTTGGAAAAAAAAAAAAAATGTGGCAGGCCTGAAAGCTGCCTATTTCAAGTTCTGGACAATAGTAATGATATAGAAGAAAAAACATATCTAATTTTGAATAATATGCCTGAGGAAATTTTCAACAGAATCTGTTCACCATCTCTTTGATATATTCTCTGAGCTTTTTTGAACAAGTTTCAAAAAAAGGACTTAAACCCTAATATATTACTATTGCTTTTCCCTGGTTTCTATCAGTTTAGCCTAGAAGTTTATATTGTATATTATTAAACACTGAAATATAAGATAAAATATTTTTATGATTCATGCTTTTCTGTATTTTGTTACTTAGAACATTAATATTAAAAATCAGATGTTATTTCTCACTTAGACTTTGAAAATTTATATCATTTAAACTTTTATATTGTTGTGGATATTTAATTATAAGACAAAAAAAATCCACCTGAAAGATGTGTTAAATCCTTCTTTCTCAAAACCTTTTCTCCAAAACCATTTTTAAAAAGATATTCTGCGGTGGCTCACGCCTGTAATCCCAGCACTTTGGGAGGCCAAGGCGGGTGGATCACGAGGTCAAAAGATCGAGACCATCCTGGTCAACATGGTGAAACCCCGTCTCTACTAAAAATACAAAAAATCAGCTGGGCATGGTGGCGCGTGCCTGTAATCCCAGC
>NW_016107744.1:1828233-1844708 GCF_001604975.1 Cebus imitator
AAAAAAAAAAAAAAAAAAAAAAAAAGAAGAAGAAGAAGAAAGAAGAAAGAAAAGACGAAGACGAAGAAGAAGAAGAAGAAGAGAAAATATCCTCAGAAAATGTTATAAAATAACCCCCAAATAAATATATTATTCAATTGTTTATTAGATCCTAAATATTTACTAGACCCTAAGTCACTAAATACTTGCTGAATAAATAAATACCAAAATATATATAAATGCTTTCTAAATTACCAAACTCAACTAGATATATAACCAAAAAGACAAAGAATGAAGAGATCCCATGGTGAGGTCATCTCTCACTAGATGAGAATCTCCATCATATTATACATCTATTATGTTAAAAACCAATAGGAATAGCAAACTTAATTGAGGGTATAAAGAATAATAAAGAACATTTAGAAAAAAGAGGAATCTTGCAAAAGGATGTCATGATATGTGGAGATTAAAAGGCTTAGGTTTCAAACCTGACTATGCCTTTTACTAGCTGTGTAGCCTTAGGCAAGTTTCTTTACCTCCCTCATCCTCTGTATCCTTATCTTTAAAATTGTTATAAAGTGTAATCTATTTCATGAATGTGGCAAAGGCATATATTGATCACCAAATATCCACATGCTCCTGCCTCAACCCCTTGCAGCTGGGTGAGGCTGTATGTATAGCTCTGCATAAAGGACTAGGAGTGAAGGTGATGTGTGTCACTTTCATACAGAAAAATGTAACTTCATCAAAAAGCGGGCAAGGAACAGGCACTTTTCCAAAGAAGATATTTATGCAGCCAACACACATGAATAAAAGCTCATCACTGGTCATTAGAGAAATGCAAATCAAAACCACATTGAGATACCATACCACTTCATGCGTTAGAATGGTGATCATTAAAAAATCAGGAGACAACAGATGCTGGAGGAGATGTGGAGAAATAGGAAAGCTTTTGAACTGTTGATGGGAGTATAAATTAGTTTAACCATTGTGGAAGACAGTGTGGGGCACTTCCTCAAGGATCTAGAAATAGAAATACCATTTGACCCAGCAATCCCATTACTGGGTATATACCCAAAGGATTATAAATAATTCATGCACAGGTATGTTTATTGTGGCATTGTTCACAATATCAAAGACTTGGAATCAACCCAAATGCCCATCAATGATAGACTAGATAAACAAATGTGGCACATATACACCATGGAATACTATACAGCCATAAAAAAGGATGAGTTCATGGTCTTTGCAGGTACATGGATGAAACTGGAAACCATCATTCTCAGCAAACTGACACAAGAACAGAAAACCAAACACCGCATGTTCTCACTCGTAAGTGGGTGTTGAACAATGAGAACACACGGACACAGGGAGGGGAATATCACACACCAAGGCCTGGGGTTTAGGGGGCTAGGGGAGGAATAGCAATGGATGGGGGGATTGGGGAGGGATAGCATTAGGATAATTACCTAATGTAGATGACCGGGCGATGGATGCAGCATGGCACATATATACCTATGTAACAAACCACCACCATGGCATGTATATACCTATGTAACAAACCTGCACAAACTGCACATGTACCCCAGAGCTTAAAGTATAATAAATTTAAAAAAAGAAAAAAAAATGTAAGAGGCAGTGGGCAATTCTCCTTCACTCTTTCTTTAATTTTAATTTAGTGTTTGGGAAACTTTCTGTAAAGGGACATATGGTAAATAGTTTGAGCTTTGCATGCTCTATGTTCTTTGTTGCAACTACTCAACTTTGCCTTTACAATGTATAAAATGTCAATTCATTACCTAAAAGAAATTATAGAGTACATGTAAATAAGAGTATTGTTGTTTTCCGGTAAAACTTTATTTACGAAATTAGGTGGTGGGTTAGAATTGGCCCAAGACCCCCGTAATGCTGTCTTCTCTGTTCAGTCAATGCCATATTGATTGTGATGAAGAAGGTGATGAAGGAAGAGTTCAGTTGAATCAAGTTTAATTTGTATGCATTAACAGAGCATATTAATGTGCTCGGAATGCTGATATTTGCTATAGGAAATAAAGTCATGTATATTGAGCATTTTTTATGTGGCAAGCAATCTGACAGGTTTTTCACATAAATACATAATTTCATTTAATCTTTACAGGTCGTAATTTTGCAGATAAGAATCTTGAGACCCAAAGGAATTAAGTGAGGAACCCAAGTTAATACTGTTAGTAATTCTGAAATAAGGAATTAGAATACCATCCTACCAGACCCCAAATTCTGAGCACTTCCATGTTCATGTAACTGTTATACTGAATAACCGTGACCAAGACTGTAATCATAGAGATATTTTCGCCTCACAGTTGCATCTACAAAACCTGAGAGCTGTTATTTTTCTCTCATGTAATAAATTCGACGAGGTAGCCTGGGTAGATTATCTGTTCACTCTAAGATAATAACAACATTTAAAAATCCATGTTTCACTTTAGCCTTTCAAATAGTCTCAGTTCAGTAATTAACATATCCTCATAATAATACTATATTATTGTAATAATATTGCAGCGTAATAATAAAATCTCTGAATATCAAGGTGAAATATTTGCCTCAACCTTAGTTCAGTCTTGCTAACAGTGGGAAAAGTGCATCTGGAAAAAGGATAATGGTTAGGTGGGGAGACACTTCTTTCCTTTTTACGTTACCAGGTCCTTTTCACTGTCCCTAGTACCTCTTCTGCTAAAAAGAGGCAGATTCTTTCTGCTGGAAGGTGTGGGAAGTGCTCTCATCTGCAGTTCCCTTTTTTTCCACTGAATATGCCTCCACTGATCCCTTAACCTCCCTCAAGCCTCCTTCTGCTAAGGTGTACTTCCTCCTCCACATGATCTTCTTGAGCAGATTCTAAAATAACTTCAAGCCTCTTTCTCTCACAGACATGATACTTATGGCCCACCTCAGGGTTTCTTAAGCCCTAGAAGTCTGTTTAAAGTAACTTTAAACAGAGGGGAAGTTTAAAGTAACTTTAAACAGAGGGGAAGTAGAAGTGTCCCTCTCTCCCTGTATCTTTCTCCAGCCTCCAACTCTTGGCTGCTTCAATTTTCTAAAATTTGCAAAAACAGTATACAACTATCCCCTCAGCTGTCCATGCGTAGCTGGTCAAACACCTCCCTATAAAATGTGGGCGAAATTAGTGTCTATTATTCTAGAGCAACTGTAGAAACTTTTTACGGTCTTGTATAAAAGCCTAAAATACTCTATTTTTCTTTAAGGCACTTGCAATATGGTTGTGAATACATAACTAATACTTTAGATATATTTAAAAGATTTTTATGTATCAGAAGGAACTTAAGTGTCAATAATTACACTTCTTAGCTAACTGATGAATATTTACTGAGTGCCTAATATTTGGAAAGTGCTGTGCTAGGGCTTAAATAAGACTGAAACCAAATGCAGATATCATTACAGTCACTACTTGAATCTCTCTGGTTTGGGAGAATTTACTACACCTTTAAAAGTCCTATTTTCATTGCTTTTGTAAATCTTTCGGTCTCCATGTTATTTTAAATAAACATGTCTGCCTGGTAGAGTAATATCAAATTTTTAAAAATGGAATAAATTACAAAATTCAAATGTTGAAGACAAACTTACATTTTCTTCCATCATTCTTAGACTTTCTATCATTTGCTCTTAGTTCCTTTTAGGACATCGTTACTAGTAGAACGAATCCAAGTTACCCTGCGTTACTGGCTGTGTCTCAGTGTGGGTCTGCAGCAAATTCAGTCCTTGCTTCTTCAGAAGAAAAAAGTTGACTGAGGGGCATAAGACAGGAGAGACTGAGCTAAGTTTTAGAGCAAGAGTGGAAATTTATCTAAAAAGGCTTTAGAACTGTAAGAAAAGGAAAGAAAGAAAGTACAACTTGGAAGAAGGGCAAGCAGGCAACTTAAGAAACTAAATACATAGCTTGACCTCTTCATTCCCATGGGATTTTCTACATTGACATACTTCCAGGATCTTGCATTACTTCATCCCATGCCTGAGATCTTACTGGTAACCTACTTACCAGTTTCAGGTGTTTTCTACCTACTAGGAGACTGCCTTTCCCTGGCGCTGGCAATGACCAATTGTTACTTTATTTTTATTTTTAGATGGAGTTTCACATTTGTTGCCCAGGCTGGAGTGCAAGGCCCAATCTCAGCTCACGGCAACATCTGCCTCCCGGGTTCAAGTGATCCTCCTGCTTCAGTCTCCCAAATAGCTGAGATAACAGGGCATGCCACCGTGCCAGGCTAATTTTTGTATTTTTAGTAGAGATGGAGTTTCACCATGTTGGTCAGGCTGGTCTAGAACTTCTGACCTCAGGTGAGCCACCTGCCTTGGCCTCCCAAAGCGTTGGGATTACAGGCGTGAGCCACCATGCTCGGCCCAATTATTACTTGAAAGAAAGAGTTAGCAACTGCCTGACCATCACCTGATAGTCACCCAACACTCCTGGTGTGTAGGGGAAGCCCTGTTCTGCCCTGCTCATACTTGACTAGCTTGATTAGCTACCTACGGTAACAACATGTGTAACAGGGGTGCGTGTCACCACTCTCTAATTGTACTCAAGTACAAACCCTTGAAGCTCTCTTTCAGAGATCACCCTTAATTATACTGTGGGCAAAAAGAAAGCATCCTGCATTTTTGGAATCTTCCACATAGCTTGGGCTATTTCTTAATGTTGGAGTTTGCATTTTTCTGTGTGATCTTCTCAGGTTCAGTTCCTGATCCCTGGCTTTCTTGACTTTCATCAACATCATATACATTGTTACCAAATACACCAAAAATGGTTGTTTTCACATTATAAATATTTTTAAACGAATAACTGAGATGACAAAAGTAAGGAAAACTCACAGGATACTGGAAAGTAGAAAATGATAAAGCGAAACTTAAGTGGTGGGGAGTGCAAATTGGCAAAGCCACTTTAGAAAACAATTTGGCAATACCTAGTGAAGCTAAAAAATGACTCTGTGGCCCAGCAATTTCTCATTTAGATATATACCATAAAGATATGCTCAAATATGTATACGAAGAAATATGTAAAATATCCTAGCAGCGTTGCTCATGACTGAAAAACAACAACAACAAAATTCAAGGCCAGTCTAATGTCCAGGATAGAATGGATTTTAAATTGTGTTATATTTGTATACTGGTGTTCTGTTCGGCCATAACAGTGAATGAATTAGATTGAATAATACAACTATAAATAAATTTCACAAATATAATCTTGAATGTATAAAGCAAATTGTAAAAGCATATAAAATGTTTAGAAATAAGCAGAAAGGTACTGTATTTTGTTAAGGTAGACGTGCAAATGTAAAAAATATACTTAAAAAGTGCAATATAATGAAATTCTTGTAATCACATAAAAAACTCAGGAGGCTGAGGCAAGAGAATTGCTTGAATCCAGCAGGCAGAGGTTGCAGTGAGCCAAGATTGTGCCGTTGTACTCCAGCCTGGACGACAGAGCAAGACTCTGTCTCAAAAAGTAAAACCAAAATCAACAACAGAACTAAAAATTAATCGCCAAAGGGAGGGAGGGATAGAATAAGAGAGAAATGGTAAATGAAGGCAAGAGTAGGAGTAAACTTTCTATATTATTTATATGTTTAATTATAAACCATGTGACTGTATTACTACTCAAAAATGCATGGTAATGATTAGTGACTAAACTCAAGATGGTGGAGAAAAAAGAGAATTGCTGTATCCTTTGGAGATACAAAAGATACAGCAATTATATTTATAAGCATTTAGTTTATAAATCCTTTATTCTGTATATCTTTTGAAATCTGAAACATAATGTTATAAAGTAAAGCCTTAGCTTTCAAAAATATTGCTTTCTGTCAATGGCTTAACAATCCAAATTTAGAGGGCAACAACTAAGCTTTGACTTTTCTTTCTTCTTTGTAATTTTACTATATGTCAATTTATGTCAAGGAAGTGTGGATGACTCTAACTATTGGAAAAACAAATTACCAGGTAGTATAAACTGTGAAAAAGAAAAGCAGATTAATGTTTCAAGGAATTATTTGACCTCTTTTACACATCCCTTACTACTGTTGATACTCTTGAATTTGATATATTTTCTTAAATCTTACTTTTCAAAATTAACCAAAGTATTTAAGAGTAAAGTTTTCGATGATAGTATTTGTTATCTCTGTATTCAACTATTTATCATAGGTGATCTAATATTCTGTTTTTATAAATACAGTGTTGATTGAATAATACTTCTGAGCAATGCTAATATATTTTAACCTTAGAAAATGAAACCTGAGATCTTAAAACTAAGCATTAGTATTGCTTCCACTTTTTAGAGCTTGATTGTGGCAGGCCAATTTTTTTAAATGTTGCTTTTCTTATCTTTAGAATGAATAGAGGCCTATGAGACACAGCATTGTGGAAATTAAATCAAATTAAAATACTAATAATAAATTTGTCAATGTATATAAAACAACTTAACTTACTGTCTGGAACAACATAGTTAAAAATCAAACATTCCATTTGGCAATAAAAATAAGCATAACTATGCCCACATTAGTGATTATTCTTGATGTTCCTACAAGGTCTCAGGATCATGATTATCACTCTGTAGTACATGGATATAGTTATATGAACAAAGAAGTTAGAATATATTTAGATAAGTATGTATATATCCTAGACATGTTTAAATATTTTAGTAATAAATCTCTGATATGAGCTAATTTTCAAAAAATTTTGTAAATGTCTTCCAAAACTAATTTAAAGATACAAAGAAATGAAAAAATTTTAAAATAGATCAAAAGCCCATTTAGCTAACAATTTTACCAAGTTGCATTACACTTCATATTTAATATGTATATACTAAAAAATTTTATGGAATATGTATGTAAACTAATTTACATAAATGAGCATTAGTTTATTCATATATTAAAATATAAATATATAAAATACACCTAAAGAAACATGTTTGTACAGATATATACAAACACATACACATGTCAAAATATGAATATAAAAACAAACATAAATTAGGGAGTAAACATTTGCTTTATGAGAAAGCTCAACATATTATTTTTTAAAACTAATTTTGCTTACAAATATTTTTACACAGTTTCTAAGGTCAAGTCTTACACAAAATGACTTAAACACTAATAATGTTTCTTACATTTTATAATTAACAAAATGAGTTTTATTTATAGTAATAATAGTAAAAAGATAGAAACTAAGGCCTATACATTAAACTTTCATTTAAAAAAGATTTGACAGAAACTCTATAAGAAATAAAAAATAACAATTATTTTTGCTTGATGTTTTCTATTTGAGTGAACAAACAGTGATGTATTATACTCAGCATCCACATATTAAAATAATCCAAACCTAGTATTTCAGGAGGAAATTCTAGCAGTGTTTCCACTGTAAGACACCACAGATTGAGAAAAAAGTACCTGCTGAGTATGTTTTAACCCCATAGCTCATGATGCATTTCTCCTATCCTGGCAAATAGGTAGCAGTGCTATTTTTCGTTCTTAGCATTATAGTCAGCTTCTTTTGAAATCCAGTCATATATTGTATGTGCTGACCCCCTGCCATAGTGAATTCCACAGGCAGGAGCTCCATGCAATGATAACTGCTATTCAACTAGAGGGGTCCATGAAGAAAGTGAAAGTCTCTCAAATTAATTTCTCAAAATGCCTTAAGCCCCAGCCATCTCCCCTTCAATGTTCTTTGCAGCTGCTTAACACTTCTAGACTAGTTGAGCCTGAGTGAGTTGGCTGCCTCCCCCTATGGCAATATTTCTTTTTCAAAGGGTAGTTGCCATGGTTGTATAATTTTGTGCAGGGGGCAGGAGGCTTTGTGATTGACCAAGCTGTGCTGAAAAAGATAACAAGCAGAAAAACTACAAGTTTAAGCTGCAGAAAACTTTGTCAAACTCTCAGTGGAGAGTGGAAGAAAGAGTGCTTTCCACATTCAAAATGTCTTACATTTTCTAACATTGTTGAACTGCAAGGGCTTAGAATACTTAATGGGTCTTATTAAATTTGGTTAGGCCTCCTGACCTCCTGGTGAGCATGTGGAAAACAGAAGCATATAGAGTCAGCACAAACTTAAGAGACACAATAATGGACTAAAATTATTGGCTCATTTACTGTCACACCTTGTGTAAATGATTGTTACCTTTTGGAGCCTCCCTTTGCTCTAGGTTGATGCACCATCATTCATCTTGATATATTCATTACTATCCTCTACCTCTTGTGTCAGGCAATTCTCACCACCTAGCATTTCCTCTCAAAACCTATGTCTGAGCAAAGCTTTGGACCCAAATCTCCTATGGTATTCTTGCTAATAAAGTAGTAAAATTATGATTAGCTAAGGGTAATATTGAACAGATTTAAATTGTATTCAACTAATGTTGCTCAACAAGACCTGTATATACTGAGGCCCCTGCTGTCAAGTTCTTTGCTAGGTGCTTTTGCTTACATTATCTCAATTAATCTTTTTTGGGATGCATGTTATTTGACTAACCAATTTATCTTATTTGTTAGTAAGATGTTTCCAGTTTTGTTCAAGGTTTCACTGTTTCTAGCTAAAATTTCAGGCTCTGTTGCATCTTGTTATGTTAGTATGACACAGTTCTGGCTAATTGCATGGAGATACAAGTCTCTGAGAGAAGGCTTCCTTTCAGAAATTTGTCTTCAGAAATAAAAAAGGCAAACCCCTGTGAAAGTAAGGTTTTGTCTTTTGTCCTTATCCCTTCTTCACAACTGGGACAATAGTATGATAATGAAAAGGCGGAAGAGTAGCCATCTTCGATCAGACCACAAAATACAAAGGCAATAGGAATTTTTCAGCTCCATTATAATCTTGTGGGACTACGATCATATAGCTGTCTGTTGTTGACCCAAACATCCTTATGTGGCACATGACTATATTTGAAACCACAGATTATATAGTTCCATCACTTGTTTTTTCTGAATATTACAGCCATTCATTGTTCCTTCTCAACATTAGTCTTCTCAACAATTCAGAGTAGAAATATATTCCAAACTTAAATTTTGGCTGATATTTTTGGGTAATTCAAGCAGTCCTGAGCCCTCTACCTTGATCATTTTCATTAAATGAAAAATGTAATCCTATTTATACAAGTCATTTTTTGTCAAGCTTTCTGCTACTCCCAGTGTAATGCAATCATTACTTATCACACAATATATGAGCTATGAGGTAATATGCCTCAGCTAGGGAGTAGGAAGAGCTGGTAGAATTTAAAGATCTCCTTGTAACTTTAAATCCCTTTTTATATGCATTCACTTGTTAATAGTCTTATATAGCCTAATATTTCTCTTAGTGATTTAAATAAAGAGATCAAAGAGTCAGACATCAGATATGCTGTTTCCCAAAGCTTGAATGATAGTTACTATACTACAATCTGAGATTGCAACTGTCCTGACATATTTGATTTCCTGTGTTAAGATTTTCAACACTGGTTGAATTATGTTCAAATTATTCATGGTTTGATAAGTTTATTAGAATCTAAGAGGTAATATTGAGTAGGTAGTTGGATATAGATAATATTTTATGCCAAGTGACTTGATGAGATTGCAGAGGAAGAGAGAGTAGATATTAAAGGAAATAGAATTGGAGATTGAAGCCTGGGCTTTCATAGTAATATTGTTGAGAAGACTAGTGTTAAGAGAAGGAACAATCAATGGCTGTAATATCCAGGAAAAAACAAGTGATGGGACTATATAATCTGTGGTTTCAAATAAAGTCATGTGCCACATAAGGATGTTTGGGTCAACAGACTGCTATAAGATCATAAAAAAATTTCTACTGCCTAGTTACATCGCAGCTATCATAATGTCATAGCAAAACACATTGCTCACATGTTTGTGGTGTAATATGTTGGTGTAAACAAACGTAGTGTGCTGCCAGTCATATAAAAATATAGTGCACATAATTTTGTACAATACATAATACTTGATATAATAATAAATTGCTATGTTACTGGTTTATGTATTTACTATACTATACTTTTTATGTTTAGAGTGTACTCCCTTTAAAAAAAATGAACTTAACGTAAAACAATTTCTGGCAGGTTCGTCAGGAGGTATTTCAGAATAAGGCATTGTTTTCATAGGGCTCTGTGCTTGTTTTTCACCCTGAATACCTTCCAACGGGACAAGATGCAGAGGTAGAAGGCAGTAATAGCTTAGCCCTTTGTAAACCTAGGCTAATGTGTGTGATTGCATCTTAGTTTTTAACAAAAATTTTAAAATTACAAAAACTTTAAAAATGAAAAGAAAGAATAACATAAATATATAAAGAAAGAAAATATTTTTACACAGCTGTACAATGTGGTTTTTTAAAATATTTTTATTTTTACTTTTAATTTTTTCTTTTTTAAAGATGGGGTTTCACCATGATGGCCAGGCTGGTCTGGAACTCCTGACCTCAGGTGATCCACCCACCTCAGCCTCCCAAAATGCTAGGATTACAGGCGTGAGCCACCGCACCCAGCCTGTACAATGTGTTTTAAACTATTTTTACAAAAAATTAAAAAGTAAAAAAAAAGTATCTAAAGTAAAAAGTTACAGTAAACTAAGATTAATTTATTATTGAAAAATAAACATATAATTATAAATTTAGTGTAGACTAAGAGTACAGTGTTTAAGAAGTCTACAGTAGTATACACCAGTGTCCTACATCTTCACACTCACATCACTCCCTCACTGACTCATCCGGAGCAACTTCTAGTTCTGCAAGCTAAATTCATGGTAAGTGCTCTACATAGGTGTGACTTTTTAAATATTTTATACTGTATTTTGGTACTAACTTTTTTATATTTAGATACACTTAGACATGCAAATACTCATTGTGTTACAGTTTCCTACAGAATTCAGTAGAGTAAGATGCTGTACAAGTGTGTAACCACGGAGCTATAAGCAATATCATATATCCCACGTGTATAGTAGGCTCTACTATCCAGGTTTGTGTAAGTATACTCTATGATATTTGCACAATGAGATTGCCTAATGCACTTCTTAGAGTGTGTTCCTGTCGCTAAGCAATGCATACCTATACTGTTAATTTGTCAAGTAAAATAAAACATTGAATTGACTATTGGATTTGGCCACATATAAAATTTTGGAAGGGATAGCATTCATCCTAATGCACCTTTGACACTTTCAGTTTGTTGTCTTCGTTTAATTAATAATAATGTAACTTTTTGTGCTTAAATGTCATAGTACAAATGATAAATTATATGGTCATCCTAAGCCATTGATAATCGTTAGAGAAATAGTTTCAGTGGAATTCTGTGAGTAAAATGCTGGTTGGATTGCATGTAAGAACAAAGGAAGAAAGAGTAGGAGACGGTGAAGATGCAAAAAGCCTTTTGCTGCAAAGTTTTGCAGAGTAATGGGATGAAAGCTGGAATGAGAATTAAACAATTTAATTATGTATCCAAGGGATTCAGTTGATAGGGGAAAATTACTGATGTAAAAGAGAGAAGAAAAATGTCCCAGAGTAACTGAGGAGGACTTAGACCCCTGTTTAAGGGAGGGAATGGTTTAGAATAGGTAAAAATCAAGATAACATTCTCCAAGGGTATTTTGCATTTCTGTATGTTTTGCAAGTGAAGCACTAATTGCCCTGTGTTCTGCAGCATGTTTCTAAAATGTTTATGTAATAAACAGTCATTGAAGTCTTTGTTGGGAAAGACAGGTTTGCTTACATTCCTAAAAGACAGAGATAGATCTTCTTCTGAAGCAAATGGCAGGTATATTTCCTGCCCTCTGTGAGAAATTAGAGAGAGATACCTAAGCACAGATTTGTCCTCCTGTAACGTACGTAACCCACCACATGTTTAGTTTTCATATGCTCCTTTCATGTTGCCTGAAAGAATTGGGGCTTGGATAGCTGGAGTAAAAATTAGGATACTATGACTATTGTTGTACTGTGGGTAATAAACTGTTTTACATTTTGAATCCAGGAATTATGTGTCTTCTACCACTATCCATTTATGTTTTTTGTGGATGAATTTAAGGGGTACAAGTGAAATTTTGTTAAATGAATATAGTGCATAGTGGTGAAATTCTGGTCTTTAGAAAGGCCTTTAGTGTATCCATCACCCAAACAATGTACATTAAGTCTTTTCTCAGGATTCACCCTCTACCCCTCCAAATATCCAATGCCTATCATTATACATTCCATGTCCACGTATACGCATTATTTAGCTCCCACTTATCAGTCAGAACATGTGGTGTTTGATTTTTCTGTTTCTGAGTTGTTTCATTTAAGATAATGACCTCCAGTCCCATCCATATTGCTGTAAAAGACACAATTTTATTATTTTTTATAGTTGAATAGTATCCCATTATGTATATATACTACATTTTCCCTATCTAGGCTTTCACTAATGGATGCTTAAGTGGATTCCATATCTTTGCTATTGTGAAGGAATAGTCCTGCAATGATCATATGAATGCAAGTATCTGTTCATACAATAATAGCCTTTTCTTTGAGTAGATATTCAGTAGTGATATAGAATGGTAGTTCTGTTTTTTGTTCTTTGAGAACTCTCCATACTGTTTTTCACAGTTGTACTAATTTATTTTCCCACCAACAGTACATAAGCATTAGACTTTTCTCTACATTCTCACCAACATCTGTTATTTTTTAACTTTTTAATACCCATTCTGATTGGTGTAAGATATGTCATTGTGGTTTTAATTTTCATTTCTCTGATGATTATTGATGTTGAGCATTTTTTTCATATGTTTGCTGGCCATTTGTATGTCTTCTCCTGAAAAATGTCTATCCATGTCTTTTGCTTACTATTTATGAATCCTGTAGGGGGACTTGTTCCTTGGAGGTAGGGTAAGATTTCAGATCCTTCACAGTTCTTGACAATAAGATCTTAGATAATCTAGGATAATAGATACTATGCATTTTTATCTTATTATTTTATATAAAATTATTAGAAATTTTTATGGGTTTTATTCTATATGAGATGTAGGTTTTATATATATAATCAAATGTATCAATCTAGTTTTTCATCACTTGTGGATTTTATGGCTTGCTTAGAAGAATTCTTTTAATCCTCTTATAGGTGAATAAGACTGACCTTTATTTTATTCTAGTATTTATCTTTTATCGTTAATATTTAAAGGTAAATTTAATTTTGAATTCACATGAAATATGTTATTTTTTATATAAGTATTTTTCCCCTAAATATATAGCTAATTACCTTAAAACCCCTAAAATTGATTCTTATCTGATTGTCTGAAATGGCTTTCTCATAATATATTAAATTCCTAGTGTAGGGATTTTTGTTATGGATTATTTTTATTCCCTGTGACATTCACTATGACATAGTGGTTAAAAAATAGCCATAGTTCCTGCTCCAGTGAAAACCTGAGCCTAGCTGGAAAGATAAATACCTAAAAAAAGTCATCAAATAAATAAACGATTTAAAGTTATGGTAAGTACTAACAATACAACTTAAAAAATACTTTGGTAAAATATTGAGGTAAGCACATAACCTATAAATGTAGGTGTCCTCTGAGGAGGATACAATTTCAGCCTATACCCAGAGTATAACAATTGAGCATCATAAAAGTGGGTGGAAGAGTATTCTAAGCTGGTGGAATAGCATGCTCATGGATAAAAGTTGTTTCAGAAAAGGGTTATGCAATGCCTTTTGCTTACCAACCAACAAATCTGATATGTAGAGTTTAACCTTTTGATTAACTGAATTCAAACCAACCAATTACATTGTATATCTTACAATGTTGATATATTTTTAAAACATAACATTTCTTTTAGAATTAAGGCCAAATTATTGTATGTCTGGTTGAAGTCAACACTTTAACAACTACTTTATTGGAAATAACTAATATAATCCACTCTTGTTGCTAGAAATTGATTTTTTGGAATTTGGGAAATTAGAAACTCAGATTCCCAACTTTCAAGAAGTTCTAAAACTAGAAAGATTCTTTTTGCTTAGGAATCTGAATAAAACTTTTAACGTCTTACAGGTGTTTGCTTTTAGAATGTGGATAAGTCAATATGTGACAGAGCAGAACAATGAGTGCTGTGAAAAGCAGAATAGCAGACCAGAGCCCTGACAAATGGTGCCCGAAGCCTGCCAAATTCTTGGGCTGAATTTAATTTCAGCAATGCATTTTTATAAGTTAAATTATTTTAAATTAAAGTTTTCTGGTTTTAATGAGCTACATGCATTATAATACTAATCAGAATATTTATAACTTATGTTTGAAGCCTGAAAAGTGAGAGAAACATTGGTCAATGGCTTCAAAACTCCCACCCTTCTTGACACAAAACAAACATTATCTTTATAACATTTCTTGAAATAATCTTTGATAACAACTTTGGAGTTGCCTCTTAAGTATGCATGGCAAGGTGATATTGGGCATCACACTCTTGAAGTCACATCCCTTTACTCTCCCATGCTTAAGCTCTGGAAGTGAAGTAGACCTAAAATAGTGCTATAGTAAAATTAAGTTCACTAAGAAACTGGGACTTGCAATGGAGAGTGTGATCAAGCTGAGGTATACAACTTAGGAGTCCTTCCTTTCCTGTGTTCTTGCCCTATATCCATATATCCCAAGTTCTGTGCTCTCCTTGTGCTGGTTGCTGAGTAGGAGTCTGTATTGTTTTGCAACCTCACTATCATTAACTGCCTGGCTAAAACACATTCTAATACTACCTTTATTGTAACTTTTGTTAGAACTGAGACTTTTTTCTAGTGTTACTGCTTATCAGGAGATTAAACATGTTCTTTATCATGTACCTCTCCTATCGGGTTGTATTTGTATCCTGCATAGCTCTAGGGGTCTATAAAGAATGATGATTATTAAAATTATTATTATATTATATTTTCATATTTTTAAATGTAAAAGATACACTGAATCATGTCAATCTACTATGTTTCTTTGGAAGAAATAATTTTTTGACTATATATGACAGCTTTTTTAAACATTTGTTTGATTGGTTGCTCGCCAACCAACAATTCTGCCATGTAGAATTTAATCTTTTTATTAACTGAATTCAAGTCAACCAATGATATTGCGTATCTTACAATGTTCATATATTTTCAAAGCATAAATTTTCTTTTAGAATTAAGGCCAGATTATTGCATGTATGGTAGAAGTCACTGTAATCAACACTTCAACAACAACTACTCTGTTGGAAATAACTAATATAATCCACTCTTGTTGATAGAAATAAAAAATCTTTCATTATTCTTAAACTATGTCTGCAAACAATTGCTAAAGCAAAATAGAAGCTTTCTCCTCTCTACGGTACAATTTTATTATATCTAATTTAGATGTGGAAAATTCTAATTAATCTTAATTAATGCAGCTATTGAAATGAGGGATACTTGTTAGCCACAGTAGCCTGGGATGTGCTTTTATTTCATGAAACAAAAGACTTTGGTAGCTCCAATCCACTTATTACTTTTAAAATTACTATTTTTATTTATTTTCTTTTTTAAATCATACTTCAAGTTCTGGAGTATATGTGCAGAATGTGCAGGTTTCTTACATAGGTATACACATGTCATAGTGGTTTACTGCACCCATCAACCTGTCATCTACATTAGATATTTCTCCTAATGGTATCCCTCTCCTAGGCTCCCACCCACCAATAAGCCCCACTGTGTGATGTTCCCCTCCCTGTGTCTCCTCACTCTCTACTATCCCTCCCCTAGACCCCCACACCCCAACAGACCCCAGTGTGTGATGTTTCCCTCCCTGTGTTCATGAGTTCTCATTGTTCAACTCCCACTTATGAATGAGAACATGCAGTGTTTGGTTTTCTGTTCTTGGGTCAGTTTGCTGAGAATGATGGTTTCCAGCTTCATCCATGCCCCTGCAAAGGACGTGAACTCATCCCTTTTTTATGGCTGCATAGTATTCCATGGTATACGTGTGCCACATTTTCTTTATCCAGTCTATCATTGATGGGCATTTGGGTTGGCTCCAAGTCTTTGCTAATTGTGAACAGTGCCACAATAAACATATGTGTGCATGTAGAATGATTTATAGTCCTTTGGGTATATACCCAGTAATGGGATTGCTGAGTCAAATAGTATTTGTATTTCTAGATCCTTGAGGAATCGCCACACTGTCTTCCATAATGGCTGAACTAATTTACATTCCCACCAACAGTGTAAAAGCATTCCTATTTCTCCACATCCTCTCCAGCATCTGTTGTCTTCTTATTTTTTAATGATAGCCATTCTAACTGGCGTGAGATGGTATCTCAGTGTGGTTTTGATTTGCATTTCTCTGATGACCAGTGATGATGAGCTTTTTCTTTCATATGTTTGTTGGCTGCATAAATATCTTCTTTTAAGAAGTGTCTGTTCATATCCTTTGCCAACTTTTTGACGGGGTTGTTTGTTTTTTTCTTGTAAATTTGTCTAGTTCTTTGTAGATTCTGGATATTAGCCCTTTGTCAGATGGGTGGATTGAAAAAATTTCTTC
>NW_016107745.1:0-1309 GCF_001604975.1 Cebus imitator
AAACAAGAGTAAAACTCTGTCTCAAATAAAAAAAAAAAAAATTAGCTGGGCGTGGTGGCAGGCACCTGTAATCCCAGCTACTTGGGAGTAAGGCAAGGAGAATCACTTGAACCTGGGAGGCGGAGGTTGCAGTGAGCTAAGCTAGCACCAGTGCACTCTAGCTCACACGAGAGTGCACTCTGTCTCAAAAATAAAGAAAGAACAAAACAATTCTATAGAATTCCTTTTAAGTAAGAAAAAGTGAATATAAATCATAAATTTACATTTAAATTTAAAACTAAAATCTTTCTATTCTTTTTTCTTTTTAAATAGCAGCGCCTTGCTCTGTTGCCCAAGCTGGAGTGCAGGGATGCAATCATAGCTCATTGCAGCCTTAAACTCCTGGGTTCAAAGGATCTTCCCAATGGAGCCTCCCAAGCAGCTAGGACTACAAATGTGCACCACCACGTGAGGCTTACTTTTGTATTCTTTGTAGACACAGGGTCTCCCTATGTTCCCCAGGCTGGTCTTGAACTCCTGGTTTCAAGCAATCTTCCCACCTTGGCCTCCCAAAACATTGGGATAATAGGCATGAGCCATGGCTCCTGGCCTAAAATCTGTCTTTCTGAACTAATGTCCAGATAAGTGCTAGACAATACCCAATAGTTATGAATAGCAAAAAAAAATCTTAATAGATTCTTAATTATTTTCCAGTGTTTCCAAATTTGGTATTTTGGAATACCAAAATACAGCACAAGTTTAATTACTAAAGCATCAAAAGGACATAATTATAAATAATTCCTCAACAAAGATCCCAGGGGCAGTGTAAAGCAATGTTTCAATATTAAATCACATAGGGTACCATCAAAAAGTTTTCATTTTACGTAAGTATATAACACAAGAAAACCACAATAAGAAAAAGACAGTGGGGCTGGGCCTGGTGGCTCACATCTATAATGTCAGCAGTTTGGGAGGCCGAGGCAGGTGGATCACCTGAGACCAGGAGTTTGAGACCAGCCTGGCCAACATGGTGAAACCCTATCTCTACTAAAAATACAAAAATCGCCAGGTGTGGTGCACCTGTAGTCCCAGCTACTCAGAAGGTTGAGACACAAGAATCACTTGAACGCAGGAGGCAGAGGTTTCAGTGAGCTGAGATCACGCCACTGCACTCCAGTCTGGGTGACAAGGGCGAAACTCCATCAGGAAAAAAAATTAGCTGGGCATGGTGGCACATGCCTGTAATCCCAGCTACTCAGGAGGCTGAGGCATGAGAATTGATTGAACTAGGGCAGCAGAGGTTGCAGTGAGCTGAGATTTCACCACTGCA
>NW_016107745.1:2179-6882 GCF_001604975.1 Cebus imitator
TTATCACTTATCTATCAGTAAGAGGCAGTATAACACAAGGAGGCTGGAAATCAACTGCTTGGGTCTAGAACCTGGATTCAAAATTTGCTAGCTGTGTGATCATGATCAAATTGATTAATTTTTCTTTGCCTTGCTTTCCTCATATTAAACGGAATATCAGTACCTCCTTGTAGAGGTGTAGTGAATATTAAATGAGTCAATATATGTAAAGTGCTCAAAGCAATTTCTACTTCATGTAAGTATTCAGTGTTAGCTATTTCTTTTTTACCCTCAATAGTTCACAGTACCGTTAAAGCCCAACCTACACTACTTCAGGTTTACTTCCTCAGCAGTATAGAGCAGAAGTCAAGCCAACTTTAAGTCCTGGCTATATCACCTACTAACTGTATGACCTTGAATTGGTTAATCTATCCCTGCTACAGTTTCCTCATTAAAACAAAAAATATGGATAATAATAGTACCTGGGGAGTGGGGGGCTGGGGGAGGGATAGCATTAGGAGAAATATCTAATATAGATGATGCGTTGATGAGTACACCAAACCACCATGGCACATGTATACTTATGTAACAAACTTGCACATTTTGCAAATGTATCCTAGAAATAAATACATAAATAAAAATAATAGTACTTGTGTCTCATAGGTTTGTTGTGAGGATTAAATAATAATGCACACAAATTTCTCATCATAGCACCTAGGGCATAATTTCAAGACTTCAATAAACGCTATTATTAGTCTTTTTCTTCATCTGGAGTATACAGGCAGGCTTTAATGGCAGAGGAGTCACAAACAAACTTGTGCCTCAAAGCTGGGTGCAAAATTTTGCATGTATGTATATAAGTGCTTTGTTTTTTTTTTTTTTGAGACAGAGTCTCAATCTGTTGCCCAGAGAATGCGGTGGCACAATCTTAGCCCGCTACAACCTCTGTCTCCTGGGTTCAAGTGATTTTCCTGCCTCAGGCTCCTAAGTAGCTAGGATTACAGGCATGTGCCACCACGCCCAGCTAATTTTTGTATTTTTAGTAGAGATGGGTTTTTGCCATGTTGGCTAGGCTGATCTTGAACTCCTGACCTCAGGTGATCTGCCCACCCCAGCCTCCCAAAGTGCAGGGATTACAGGCCGTGAGTCACTGCGCCCGGCCTGTAAGTGCTGTTTCTTAGGGAATAAGATTTATGGCTCTTTTCAAATATTCAAAGAGATCTGTCACATGCTATTCCCCCCCACACACACTAATCAGAACTGCTGTCCTAAACCCCAGAGATTACAGAAATCCAGAGGTCATTAAATAAGTGAAAGAAACTAGAGAGTTGAATAAACCAGGAATAACTAGTTTAAATTACATGACTATATATCTTGCCTAAAGTGTAAGAAATGAATTTGACTCCATAGTCAATCTGACAATAAAATTAAAAACAGTTTATCCAAAAGATGAGCAATAACAAATGATAGTGAGGATATGGAGAAAAGAGAACTTTCATATTCCGTTGGTGGGAATGTAAATTAATATAACCACTAGGGAGAACAGTTTGGAGGTTCCTCAAAAAAACCTAAAAATAGGCCAGGTGCAGAGGCTCATGTCTGTAATCCCAGCACTTCAGGAGGCAGAGGTGGGCGGATCACTTGAGGTCAGGAGTTCCAGACCATCCTGGCTAACATGGTGAAACCCCATCTCTACTAAAAATACAAAAAATTAGCCAGGCGTGGTGGCATGGGCTGTTAGTCCCAGCTACTCGGGAGGCTGAGGCAGGAGAATCACTTGAACTCAGGAGACAGAGGTTGCAGTGAGCCTAGATTGTGCCACTACACTCCAGCCTTGGCAACAGAGTGAGACTCTGAAAAAAAAAAAAAAAAAAAAAAAAAAAAAAAAAAAAAAAAAAAAAAAAAAAAAAAAAAAAAAAAAAAAAAAAAAAAACTAACTAAAAATAGAGCTACCATATGATCCGGCAATCTCACTGCTGAGAATATATCCAAAAGAAAGGAAATCAGTATATCGAAGGTATATCTGCACTTCCATGTTTGCTGCAGCACTGTTCACAATAGCCAATATTTGGAAGCAACCTAAGTGTCCATCAACAGATAAACAGATAAAGAAAATGTCGTATTTATACACAGTGAAGTACTATTCAGCCATAAAAAAGAATACATTCCTGGTCAGGCACAATGGTTCAAACCTGTAATCCTAGCACTTTAGGAGGCCAAGGCAGGTGGTTAACTTGAGACCAGGAGTTCAAGACCAGCCTGGCCAACATAGTGAAACTCTATCTCTACTAAAAATATAAAAGTTAGCTGGGCATAGTGGCACACACCTGCAATTCCAGCTAGTCAAGTGGCTGGGACACAAGAATCACTTGAACCTGGGAAGCAGAGATCGCAGTGAGCATAGATGGCGCCCCTGCCCTCCAGCCTGGGCAACAAAGTGAGATTGTGCCTCCAAAAAAGTAAAAATAATAATAACAATAATTAAAAGTGTACAATTGGATTGTTTGCAACACAACGCTTAAGGAAATGGGTATCCCATTTCGCATATGCGATTATTACACATTGCGTGCCTTATCAAAATATCTCATGTACCCCATAAATATATACACCTACTGTGTACCCACAAAACTTTAAAAACTTTTTCTTCTCTTTTTTCTTTTTTTTTTTTACTGATTACGCTAATAAAATTTTTTAATAATTAAAAACAATATATTGAATTTGTTACACAACTATACCTTTCTTTTTTTGTTGTTTTTTGAGATAGAATCTCCCTCTATTGCCAGGCTGGAGTGCAGCGGCGTAATCCCAGCTCACTGCAACTTCTGTTTTCCGGTTTCAAGCGATTCTCCTGCCTCAGCCTCCCTAGTAGCTGGGACTACTGGCATGCACCACTATGCCCAGCTAATTTTTTTGTATTTTTACTAGAGACGGGGTTTCACCATGTTGGCCAGGATAGTCTCCAACTCTTGACCTCGTGATTCGCCCACCTGGGCCTCCCAAAGTGCTGGGATTACAGGCAAGAGCCACTGCACCCGGCCACAACTGTACCTTTCTAAGAATAGATGTTGACAAAATTTTTCTGTCAACATGGGGTTTTGCCATGTTTTCCAGGCTGATCTTGAACTCCTGAGCTCAAGCAATCTGCCCACCTCAGCCTCCCAAAGTGCTGGGATTACAGGCATGAGCCACCTTGCCCACTGACAAATTTTCAAATAACGGGTGGCAATGGGGTAGAACACAAAGGCCAAAATTAAAGCAGAAGGAATATGATAGCCTCCTTGGGTCACGTTTCCCATTATCTTCATCAAGAACATCTGGCACAAGGAAAGACATTACAGAGAATAAAGGCAATTCATGAATGCAATTCTAGTTTGGAAGAAAAAAAAATTCACATGTCAGCATTAATTGTTGTTCCCTAGGGGAAAAAAAGAGCAATAAATAATCCAAAAAGCCAAACAATACAAGCCGACTTGCCCAGTTCCCATAGTAATGACAGACTGAGAAAACTGGGAGACAGGTGGCAAGCTCCTACTTCCCAGAAAAGCTTAGGAACATCTGAGGAAACTTGGTATGTCTAATGTCAAATTATTCCCATCAAGGAATTAGTATTTGTAAGAGAGAAGGAACCCAACCATTTTCCCACTTATTTAGGAAGTAAACAAACCCATGTAATTTTTTAGCCTCCTAAGAAGTTCAGGTACTATTTCCCATCAATAAAAAGATCCGTGCAACTAAAATAGAGGGAACATAACTAGTATTTACTGAGTGCCTATTACGTACTAGACCCTCTAGTTTAGTAATCTTATTTAACCCTTCACAATAATCTTCTGTGAGACAGATTACCATCCTCATTTTACAGATGAGGAATTGAGGCTTAGTTAATTCACTTGATCAAGGTGACCCACTTAACAAGTGGTAGAGCTTGAATATGGTCCCAGAATTTCCTGATTTTAAGATTCTGTTCTTTTTCTCTTCCAACCTATGTTCCCCAGTTATGTGAACAGCTGTAAAACAAACATATTAAAAAATACTCCTATACCTGGTATTCATCTGGGGCCATGCAAGAGGATATGTAGGCTCCATGATATCTGGTGAATGATTTTTAAAATTTCAAATCCTCAGTATCCTAAAGAATTAAAGAGAATATTACTAATGAATGATAAAAACAAGGATGAAAAATATGATTTAACCACATTAAAATTACAGGCAAAATTAGGTTACTTATATGAAATGTAACTGTAGATTAACAAGATTAAATGTTTGTAGATTCTGACAATCATTTTCATACTTTAGAGTCATTCTGCCAATAAATTACTGTTAATACTTATTCTAGGCAGTAAAATCTACAAATATATCTATTCCTTAAGGAAAGCTCAGATTCTGCCCCAAAACCTTCGTATCAACTTAGTGAGCTGGGTAGAGCAGGTAATATTAAATGTATGAGATTTTGACCAAAAGCCTTACAACTCTCATAAAACCATGAAGCAGGAGAAAAGAATGATTTGGGCTAGGTATTTATTAAGCCTATAATGAAGTCATTAAAGAATCTTCAGCAGAAAAAAAAATACTGCATTCTCACAAATTGACTTGTGTCAGGGAAAAATCAGTTTCTTTTGTTTGGGTTTTTTTGAGGAGTCTCACTCTGTTGCTAGGTTGGAGTGCAATAGTGCAATCTGAGCTCACTACGACCCGCCTACCTGGTTCAAGTGATTCTTTTTTTTTTT
>NW_016107745.1:6927-10218 GCF_001604975.1 Cebus imitator
TTTTTGGAGACAGAGTCTCACTGTATCGCCAGGCATGAGGCTGGAGTGCAGTGGCACAATCTTGGCTCACTGCAACCTCCGCCTCCCAGATTCAAGCAGTTCTCCTACCTCAGCCTCCCAAGAAGCTGGGACTACAGGCGCACGCCACCACGCCCAGCTAATTTTTGTCATTTTAGTAGAGACAGGCCATGTTGGCCAGGATGGTCACGATCTCTTGACCTTGTGATCTGCCCGCCTTGGCCTCCCAAAGTGCTGTCAAGCGATTCTTCTGCCTCAGCCTCCTGAGTAGCTGGGACTACAGGCATGTGCCACCACGCCCAGCTAATTTTTGTATTTTTAGTAGAGATCGGGTTTCATCATGTTGGCCAAGATGGTCTCAATCTCTTGACCTCATGATCTGCCTGGGCTCCCAAACTGCTGGGATTACAGGAGTGAGCCACCGTAGTAGTGTGATCTCCACTCACTGCAACCTCTGCCTCCTAATTTCAAGAGATTCTCCTGCCTCAGCCTCCTGAGACTACAGGTGCCCGCCACCACACCCGCTAATTTTTTTCTGTATTTTAGTAGAGATGGGGTTTCACCATGTTGGTCAGGATGATCTTGATCTCCTGACCTTGAGATTCGCCCACCTCAGCCTCCCAAAGTGCTGAGATTACAGGCACACCACACCGGGCCCCATTGTTCTTTTTTTAAACTCCACATGCTCTCTTTGGGTACTCTCCTTCACTCCCACTGCTTCTATATCCACCTATCTATAGCAAACCTTTAGCTTCTGAGTTTTACCCCTTCCTTCCTCCCTGCTTCCCTCCCTCCCTCCCTCCCTCCCTCCCTCCCTTCCTTCCTTCCTCTGGTCTTCTGAGTTTCTCTCTCTCTCTCTCTCTCTCTCTCTCTCCTCTCTCTCTCTCTCTTTCTTTTCTCTGTAGCCCAGGCTGAAGTACAGTAGTGCAATCTCTCCTCACTGCAATCTCTGCCTCCTGGGCTCAGGTGATCCTCCCAACTCAGCCTCCCAAATAGCTGGGACCACAGCTGTTCACCACCACACTTGGGTAATTTTTTATATTTTTTGTAGAGACAGGGTTTCGTCAAATTGCCCAGGCTGGTCTGGAACTCCTGGACTAAAGTAATCCATCCGCCTTAGCCTCACAAAGTGCTGGGATTACAGGCATGAGCCACCACACCCAGCTGTTTCAAATCCGTATTTCTAACTGCCCGCTGGACAGTTCCATCTAAGTATTAGCAAAGCAAAACACAGACCTCGTAGACCCTTCTTTACAGTTTATTATGTCCTATATTCTTTCAAGTCTTAAAGTTCTTTAGGTCCTGCACATTCTGTATCAATTCTAGCAAAAAGAAACTGTCAAAGAAAAAAAAAAGAAAGAAAGAAACTGTCTGAGGCCAAGCATGGTGGCTCGCGCCTGTAATCCCAGCACTTTGGGAGGCGGAGACGGGTGGATCACCTGAGGTCAGGAGTTCGAGACCAGCCTAGCCAACATGGTGAAACCCATCTCTATTAAAAATACAAAAATCACCTGGGCGTGATGGGGTGTTGCTGTAATCCCAGCTTCTAGGGAAGCTGAGGCAGGAGAATCGCTTGAACCCAGGGGCGGAGGTTGCAGTGAGCCGAGATCACATAACTTCACTCCAGCCTGGGCCAAAGAACGAAACCCGTCTCAAAAAGAAAAATAAATAAAATAAAAATAATAGCCGATGGCTCTTCTTTATATACAGAATAAAGGACCTTCACAATCCAGCCCCACTCTATTATTCCAACCTGAACCCCCATCCACTCACCCTACATTCCAGCCAAACTGAACTCCTTTCAGTCCCCCAGTTTCAGTATCTGCACAGGCTGCTCCCTTAACTGGGAATATCCTGGTAAACCCCCGCCATCCCTCCCAATCCAACTCGAATGTCACTTCCTCTGTGAAATCTTCTTCCAGACACCCTGGTGATGGGACTGCCGTCTCTGTGTTAACACGCACAGCATTCTCGAACTTTGCTGTTTACACTTTACTTCCAGTAGGCCATGAACATCAAACTTTAGCTGATCAGAATCTGAGCCAGAAATTGTGAGGAATGCAAGAGCGAGGATTCAAGGTTTCAGTCCTCAAGAAATTCCCACCGTAAAAACAACTTTAAACGGCACCTTATCGACTGCAAACCTCTTTCACATACCTTAGCTCAGGGAATTAGTGGTCCGCTTAATTTCTCCCACTAGGTCCCCTTCTCGTCATAGGCTCCAGGCTCCTGGAGGACTGAACCCGCTACAGGGCTTTGAATGTTACCCACCAACCTTCCCCGGGCCTCGCTGCCGTCCTTCAAGGGGAACCAGAAACACAAAACTCCACTTACCTCAAACTCCGCAGAGCTGGGGTCTGTTGGTAGGGACCAACTCCAGGGAGCGCCTCCGCCGACTCCGGCCCCGCCTCTGGGACGTTGGGGTCGCGGGAACTGAGGCGGCAAACACAAGCTCGCGAAACCGAAGGCCGCGCCTCGCCCGCTGACTGGTCAGACACTCCGCCAGTCAGGGAGCGGGGGCGGTGCTGGAGCCCCGGGCACGGTCGTCGTGACGTATTGGTTTCCCAACCGATCAGCGTCCCGCACTCGTTCCTCGCTCGACCAATCCCAAGTCTTCTTAGAGAACTGCCGGCGCACTCGGCGCTCCAGGATCAAGATTCTGAGGATTTAAACCCTCCATTTCCTCAACGGTTAAGTTCCGGGGCGGGGTAGGCCTTGCGCAAGCGCAATGGAAAGCCCAGCTAGGTAGACCGAGGAGCTACTGGCTCATGAAGCCGGAAGTGCGCTATACGACAGTCATCGGTCGGCGACTGGAAGCGGACACCGGAAGAATAGTTTTCAAACTCTGCATGAAAGCACAAAAGACAGAGGAAGTTAGAGTTCTTCCAGTTTCTTACTTTTTAATTTTTATTTTAAAATTTACATTTTTTATTTTTCCTTTTTCTGACCGCTTACTCTCAAGTTCTAGATTTCTTCTAGTTTGTTTCCTAGGAAGCCATCTGTCTTAGTGACATAATTTTTTTTTTTTTTTTTTGAGACAGAGTCTCACTCTGTCGCCCAGGCTGGAGTGCAGTGGCGTTATCTCGGCTCACCGCAATCACCACCTCCTGGGTTCAAGTGATTCCCCTGCCTCAGTCTCCTGAGTAGCTAGAGTTACAGGCGCGCGCCATCATGCCGGCTAATTTTTGTGTTTTTAGTGGAGACGGGGTTTCACCGGCCAGGGTGGTCTCGAACTCCTGACCTCAAGTGATCCACCCACCTCCTCCTTGGCCT
>NW_016107745.1:10364-12998 GCF_001604975.1 Cebus imitator
TTTAGACAGTGCCTTGCTCTGTTGCCCAGGCTGGAGTGCAGTGGCACAATCATAGCTCACGGCAACCCCAACCTCCTGGGCCCAAGTGATCCTCCCACCTCAGCCTCCAAGTAGCTGGGACTACAGGATGGTGCCACCACACCCAGCTTTTTTTTTTCCCCAGTAGAGAAGTACTCTCTATATATTGTCCAGTCTGGTATTGAACTCCTAGCCTCAAGTACTGGGGCCCCAAAGTGCTTGGATTCCCAAAGTGCCGGGATTGCAGGCATGAGCCACAGCACCAAGACTACTATGCACACTTGATATAATGTGATTAAAATGGCACTTTAAGCTGGGCGCAGTAGCTCACGCCTGTAATCCCAGCACTTTGGGAGGCTGAGACAGGTGGGTGACTTGAAGTCAGGAGTTCGAGACCAGCCTGGCCAACAGGGGGAAACCCCATCTCTACCAAAAAATATAAAAATTAGCTGGGCGTGGTGGGGCACACTTGTAGGCCCAGCTACTTGGGAGGCTGAGGTGGGAGAATGGGTTGAACTCAGAAGGCAGATGTTGTAGTGAGGTGAAATCACACCACCGTACACCTGCCTGGGCGACAGAGTAAGATTCCATTCAAAAAAAAGGTCAGGGGGCACTGTATCTCTGTGGTCTTCCTCCCAATAACCTATAACTTTGTATTATCCTGAGAAAGACAGACAGATTCCAATAGTGAGGAATCCTGTAAAATGCCTGACCTGTACTCCTCAAAACTATTAAACTCATCAAAAACAAGGAAATCCTGAGAGACTGCCAGAGTCAAGAGGAGCTTAAAGAGATGTGACAACTAAATGTAGTGTGGTATCATAAGGCAGGCGGGTCATGAGGTCAGCAGTTCGAGACCAACCTGGCCAACATGGTGAAAACCAGTCACTACTAAAAATACAAAAATTAGCCTGTAGTCCCAGCTACTTGGGAGGCTGAGGCATAAGAATCACTTGAACTTGGGAGGTGGAGGTTGCAATAAGCAGAGATTGCACCACTGCACTCCAGCCTGGGCGACAGAGCGAGACTCCATCAAGAAAAAAAAGACCTACTATATACTAAGCTTTGTGCTAGATGGTATGGGGAGTTGAAAGGACATGATAAGCATAGAACAGGGAAGGCACAATGTTATAGGCTATGTAATAAGAGATAATTACCCAAAGCAAATATGAATAATTGATAGATGACAGGCCAATTTAAATAGACTGAATATATACCACGCCAATCTTTGATCCCTGTTCATATATATTTATGTGTAATTTCAAGACACTGTGGAATTGCTATTATTTTTTGCCCTTACAGAGAAAAGCTACTGGTTTTATTTTTCAAATTTCCAAGTGCTTTACTTTCCTTCACAGATAACCACTTCCAATGTGTCATATATTTTTTAAGTATGAATTTGTTGCATAAACAATGTTATAACAAGAAAAAAATTATAAATGGAAAAATTCATCCAAGATCCTATATTCTAACTGCTGTAGACTGCATATTTGTGTTCCCTCCAAAATTCATGTGTTGAAATCCTAACCCCTAATACGATAGTAAGTAGGTGGAGCCTTTGGGAGGTGATTAGGTCGTGATGGCAGAGCCTTCATGAATGGGATTAGTGCCCTTATAAAAGAAACCTCCACGGCCAGGCATAGTGGCTCATGCCTATAATCCCAGCACTTTGAGAGGCCAAGGAGGGTGAATCACAAGGCAAGGAGTTCAAGACCAGCCTGACCAATATGGTGAAACCCCATCTCTACTAGCAATACAAAACAATGAGCCAGGTGTGGTGGGGCATGCCTGTGATTCCGGCTACTCAGGAAGCTGAGGCAGGAGAATTGCTTGAACCTAGGAGGTGGAGGTCGCAGTGATCTGAGATTGCGCTACTGCACTCCAGTCTGAGTGACAGAGCAAGACTCTGTCTCAAAAAAAAACCCAGAAACATCCAGAGAGCTCCCTTCCTCCTTTTTGCCCTATGAAGTCACATGGAGAAGATGGCTATCTATGAACCAAGACAGCAGGCCCTCACCAGATACCAAATCTGCCAGCTCCTTGATCTCTAATTTCCTAGCTTCGAGAGCTAAGAAAAATAAATTTCAGTTGTTTATAAGCTACCTGTTTATGGTATTCTGTTATAGCAGCCCAAAGACATCAATTGCTTTTCCTTATTCCTTTTCAGTCCCTGTCCACATGACATGGTCTTTATGATTAGACCAAGTAAATATTCAGTGTTATAAACCCTGATGGTGCGTGTTAACAGACTGGCTGTGGGGATTAAAGAGCTATTGTTATCACCAGGAACAGGGAAGTTGGAATCAGTTATTTCTCCTCTTCCTGCTTCTTTTATTTATTATTGTACTAAGTTTCTCCAAACACCCAACTTTCCCTTTCTCAGTTTATACTTCTAAACTAAATTGTACTACTGATTCTTTTTGTACTATTGATTTTTAAAAACAACTACAGCTTTGCTTTTAAGAAACATATTTTTATTTTATTTATGTCTATTTTTTTAGGAGACAGAGTCTACTTTGGGAGGCCAAGGTGGGCAGATCATCTGACGTCAGGAGTTCGAGACCAGCCTGACCAATGTGGAGAAACCCCGTCTCTACTAAAAAATACAAAATTAGC
>NW_016107745.1:13163-16364 GCF_001604975.1 Cebus imitator
AAAAAAAAAAAAAGACAGGATCTCTCTCTGTCACCCAGGCTGGAGGGCAGTGGCAAGATCTCAGGTCACTGCAGCTTCAACCTCATGTGCTCAAGTGGTACTCCTGCCTTGGCCCCCTCCCTGCACCGAATAGCTGGGACTACAGGTGTGCACCACCACACCAGGCTAATTTTTATATTTTTTGTAGAGACAGTGTTTCTCCATGTTGCCCAAGCTGGTCTCAAACTCCTGAGCTCAGGAGATCTTCCTGCCTTGGCCTCCCAAAGTGCTGGGATTATAGGCATGAGCTGCCACACCTGGCCTTAAACATTTTTTTTTTCAGGCAGAGCCTTGCTCTGTCACCAGGCTGGAGTGCAGTGGCTCACACATCTCGGCTCACTGCAACCTCCACCTACCAGGTTAAAGTGATTCTCCTGCCTCAGCCTCCCAAGTAGCTGGGACTACAGGTGTGAGCCACCATACCCAGCTAATTTCTGTATTTTTAGTAGAGACAAGGTTTCCCCCTATTGGCCAGGATGGTCTCGATCTCCTGACCTTGCGATCTACCTGCCTGGGGCTCCCAAAGTGCTGGGACTACAGGAATGAGCCACCGCACCCAGCCAAAAAACATATTTTTAAAGAAGATTGCTAATCTGTCAACTTAACGCAAAATTCCTCTTAGACACTTAAAACTATTAGGGGAGGCAACAATAATTTTTGTCTCAAGTCATGTTGACTTTAGTTATTTTTAAAAGCTTGGATTATTTGGAATGAATACTGGAATGATCAAATATCACATACTGGTGAATTCTTTAAAAGTATTTACTAAACTGAGTTAATGTGCCATCATCCTGATTTTACAGACAAAGAAATTGCAGGTATAACCAACTTGACTAAACTTGCAAAGTTAGCAAAGATACTGTAAATTCAGCTAAAGGGCTTCAGTCTCCCTTCACTGGTCTGCCTGCAGTTCCACAGTCTGAAGCTAAGCTCAGCTGACAAAGTCACTCCCAGGAGAGTAGTCATATAGTTTCCTGCCAGATTTGTCACATCACATTTTTTTTTTTTTTTTGAGAGAGTCTCACTATGTCGCCCAGGCTGGAGTGCAGTGGTGCCATCTTGTCTTCTGGGTTTAAGTGATTCTCCTTTCTCAGCTCCCTCAGTAGCTGGGGTTACAGTACTCACCACCACACCCAGCAAATTTTTGTATTTTTAGTAGAGACAGGGTTTCACCGTGTTGTCTGGGCTGGTCTCAAACTCCTGACCTCAGGTGATCCGCCCACCTTGGCCTCCCAAAGTGCTGGATTGCAGGCATGAGCCCCCATGCCCGTCCCCCACGTCACATTTTTAAAGACTATGGGCTGGGCGCGGTGGCCCATGCTTGTAATCCTAGCACTTTAGGAGGCTGAAGTGGGCAGACTGCTTGAGCTCAGGAGTTTGAGACCAGCCTGGACAACATGGTGAAACCCTGTCTCTACTAAAACACAAAAAAATTAGCCAGGTGTGGCAACTCGCACCTCTAGAGCCAGCTACTCAGGAGGCTGAGACAGGAGAATTGCTTGAACCCAGGAGGCAGAGGTAGCAGTGAGTTGAGATGGTGCCACTGCACTCCAGCCTGGGCAACAGAGAGAGACTGTCTCCAAAAAAAAAGCAAGAAAAAAAAAAAAAAAAAGAAACTCCATTAAGTATCAGGTTATGCAATGTACTAAGCAACACTCCAGGAAATAGATTACAATATAATAGAAGGCTATGAAGGCCTGAATACAAAGAATGCACCTGCTTGCTTAAGAGAGCGAATCATGTAACAATAACCGTGGTCATGCTTTTAGTTAATGCTGTACAAAAAATAATTGGACAGAGTCCCATCCTTTAAGGAGCTCTAAATCTGTGTAAGGATACCCAAAACAACATAGGCCTACCTACAACAGAAATAACAAGGGACAGGGAGGGTAGAAGCACAAAACAGGTGCACCTAACCCAGTCTTCCCAGTCTTAGGATGTTTGTTTTTTTTTTCGAGATGGAGTCTCTGTTGCCACGTCTGGAGGGCAGTGGCACCTTCTTAGCTCACTGAAAGCTCCACCTCCCAGGTTCGAGCAATTCTCCTGCCTCAGCCCCTCGAGTAGCTAGGATTACAGGCATGTGCCACCACGCCTGGCTAATTTGTGTTTTTAGTAGAGACGGGTGTTTTTCCATGTTGGTTAGTCTCAAATTCCTGACCTCAGGTGATCTGCCCACCTCGGCCTCCCGATGTACTTGATATACCCTAATGTACTTGATGATAAATAAACACCTAGGGGTAAGGGTGGGTTTTAAGGATAGCTCTTGATATGCATCTTTCTGAGATCAGTCCTCTGGTCTATAATACAATATACTTTGAAGGGATTTTATGACTATGGAACTTTTCATGGAGTCAATATTGTATAGAAATGCACATTTTAAAGTCATACATGCTGAATTTGAATTTGACTTTGCCATCTAATGCCTTGTGGTCTTGAGCAAAGTACTTCTTTCTGGCTCTATTTCTCCATCTGTAAAATGATAGTACTAACTTCACAGCATTTTGAGAATTTCATAGGCAAGGCAAGGCAAGGCTGATATTTAGCTAATACCTAACTGGAAAGGCTGTACTGATTAACATATTGAAAAGTTGGTGATTAAAATATTAAAACAGGGTGGGCATGGTGGCTCATGCCTGTAATCCCAGCACTTTGCCAGGTGAGCTGAGTGGATCACTTGAGCCCAGGACTTTGAGACCAGCCTGGACAACATGGCAAAACTCTGTCCCTACAAAGAATACAAAAGTTACCCAGGCATGGTGGTGCATACCTGTAGTCCCAGCTACTCAGGAGGTCAAGGCTACAGTGAGCTGTGATGCACCACTACACTCTAGCCTGGGCAACAGAGTGAGACTCTGTCTTAGAAATAAATAAAAAAGAAATTAAAACATTTGCATGTGAGTTGCCATATAGGTACTTCCCTAAGTACTTCCAGTGTTCACCAACTCTCTCCTGGGACACACTGGACCTCCCCACAATCTAGCAAGGCTCATGCCTGTAATCCCAGCACTTTGGGACGCCAAGGCGGGTAGATCACCTGAAGTCAGGAGTTCAAGACTAGCCTGACCAACATGGCAAAACCTTGTCTCTACTAGAAGTACAAACTTAGCTGGGCATGGTGGCACATGCCTGTGATCTCAGCTACTTGGGAGGCTGAGGCAGGAG
>NW_016107745.1:17284-30895 GCF_001604975.1 Cebus imitator
TTTGAGACGGAGTCTCACTCTGCTGCCAAGGCCAGAATGCAGTGGTGAGACTAGCCTAGCCAACATGGTGAAACCCCATCTCTACCAAAAATACAAAAATCAGCTGGGCATGCTGGCTGGTGAGTGCCTGTAATCCCAGCTACTTGGGAGACTGACGCAGGAGAATCACCTGAAACCGGAAGACAGAGGTTGCTGTGAGCCAAGATCGCACCATTGCACTCCAGCCTGGGTAAAAGAGCGAAACTCAGTCTCAAAAAAAAAGAAAAAAAAAAAAAATCCCCAAAAAAAGCGCAGTTTCTACTTCCTATTTCCTGGAATGTTTACTCTTGGAGAGTAACATTCAACCATCATGCTGTAAGAAGAAACCTAAGCAACTCATGGTAAACCCCATGGTTTTTAGGAAAAGAGGATTTCCACAATGTTAGGGGAAGCCAAGAAAAATTTAAATACAGTGTATTTTCCAGCTTCCCATCTCCATACTAAAATTAAGTACTGACACTCGTACGAGGAAGAAAATGATCCTCTGTCAGCCATGTGAATGAGCCTTGTTGGATATGGAATCTCCAGCCCTCAGTTGAGCTGTTGCAGCTGATGCCATGTGGAATAAGATGAGCTGTCCCTACTGAGCCCAGCCCAATTTTAGATCATAAGCAAAATAAATGTTTCTTGTTTTGGCAGGGTGAGGTGGCTCATGTCTGTAATCACAGCACTTTGGGAGGCCAAGGCGAGCATATCACTTGAGGTTAGGAGTTCAAGACCAGCCTGGCCAACATGGTGAAACCCATCTCTACTAAAAATACAAAAATTAGCCGGGCGTGGTGGCAGGTGCCTGCAATCTCAGCTACTCCGGAGGCTGAGGCAGAAGAATCGCTTGAACCTGGGAGGCAGAGATTGCAGTGAGCCAAAATTGCACCACTGCACTTCAGCCTGGGTGACAAAGCGACACTGTGTCTCAAAAAAAAAAAAAAAAATTAGCTGAGCATGGTGGTGTGCACCTGTAATCCCAATTACTCAGGAGGCTGAGGCAGAATTGCTTGAGCCTGGGAAGCGGAGCAAGTGAGCTGAGATCACGCCTCTGCCCTCCAACCTGGGCAACAGAGCAAGATTTTGTCCTCCCCCCAAAAAAAATGTTTCTTGTTTTAAGTCATTGTTTTGGGAGTGGCTGTTTTGTACCAACAGATAACTGGAACAGACTCAAAGGGCCAATTAGTCATAAAGTGTTTTTTTGTCTCATCTTGTCATTCCTGGTAATGACTCCCTGAAAAACCCTTGGCAAAGATGGGTGTCTGGGTTTCAGTTTTTAGAAATCTTTCCACACTAATATTTTCCTTAGTTGCCTAGCGTAACTGGTAGAAGGAGATGGGCAAGGAACAGGACATTAAGTACTCAACCAACTGTGGTCATAATTATCCAGAAAGATTTTTTTTCTCTGCGAAAAAAATCGCCACATATTGCTGTAAGTAGGTATACAAGGAAGTTTCAGTCCCAAACCCCTGTGTGGAATCCTTAGTTCTGGTGTTCTGTCATGGAAGCAACAAAGACTGTCTTTTTGTCTCTGGCTCAAGACCTTCACTAAAAGCATGCCAATAGCTTTCTAGGCTTTTTCCTCACAGACACCATATCCTCAAGATCTTTTAATTCTAATTGTTTGAACAAAGGAAAAGAAGGCATAGTTGCTTTGATATGACCTTTTTTATACTGCTGCTACCCATTGTCCTTGTTCTTGTCCTAGTTCCTCCTCCCCAGAAGCTGGAGGGTTTGGAGCTTTCTTTTCTCTTCTTTTTTTTTCTGAGATGGAGTTTGTCACCAGGCTGCAGTGCAGTGGCGTGATCTCGGCTCTCTGCAGCCTCTGCCTCCAGATTCAAGCAATTCTCCTGCTTCAGCCTCCCAAGTAGCTGGGATTACAGGTGCACACCACCACGCCCAGCTAATTTTTGTATTTTTAGTAGAGACAGGGTTTCACCATGTTGGCCAGGATGGTCTCAATCTCTTGACCTCTTGAGCCGCCCACCTCGACCTCCCAAAGTGCTGGGATTACAAGTGTGAGCCACTGCGCCTGGCCTGGAGCTTTCTTTTGAGCTTGGATTGAACTTTAAAACCAGGTATTCTGCTATGTCAGGGGTAGTCAGCAATCTGTAGCCAGTGAGTGCTTGTGTTTTGTGTTTTGAGACAGAGTCTCACTCTGTTGCCCAGGCTGGAGTGCAATGGCATGATCTTGGCTCACTGCAACTGCCACCTCCTGGGTTCAAGCGATTCTTCTGCCTCAGCCTCCCGAGTAGCTGGGATTATAGGTGCATACCACCATGCCCAGGTAATTTTGTAGTTTTAGTAGAGACAAGGTTTCACTATGCTGGCCAGGCTGGTCTCAAACTCCCGACCTCAGGTGATCCACCTTGGCCTCCCAAAATGCTGGGATTATAGATGTGAGACATATTTTTTTATGTGAAAATTCACATATCTAAATGTGGGTCCCTGTTTTTGAATAGCCTTCAAGCTAAAAATAATTTTCACATTTTAAAATGTGTTTTAAAAATAAAAGAAATAAGATTTTAGGACACATGCAAATTACACAAATTCAAATTTCAGTATTCATAGAAAAATGTTTTTTATTTTTGTTTTGAGACAGGGTCTCACTCTGTTGCCCAGGCTAGAGTGCAGTAGCATAGTCTTGGCTCACTAGAGTTTGCACCTCCTGGGCTCAAGGGATCCTCCCACCCCGGCCTCCACCTCCTGGGCTAAAGGAATCCTCTCACCTCAACCTCCCATCTCAGCCTTCTGAGCAGCTGGGATTACAGGCACACACCACTACGCCTAGATAATTTTGTATTTTTTGTAGAGATAGGGTTTCACCATTTTGCCCAGGCTGGTCTCAAACTCCTGAGCTCAACTGATCCACTTGCCTTCATCTCCTAAAGTGTTGGGATTACAGGCATGAGCCACCGCACCTGCCCAAAAAAGTTTCATTAGAACATAACCATGCTTATTTTTGAATTGTCTGAGGCTACCTTTGCCCCAAAATGGCAAACTTGAATAGTTGCCACAGAGGTGGTATGAACCTCCAAACCTAAAACATGTATTATAGTTCTCTTTACAGAAAAAGTTGGCAAATCCCTAGGCAAGGCACCAGAGACATGTCCTCAAGAGGTTCCATAGTGGCAACTGGATAATTGTCTCTTCTTTTTTTAGCGATAGGGTCTTGCTCTGTCACCATGGCTAGAATGCAGTGGCACAATCAACTTAAGCGATCTTCCCACCTCAACCTCCTGAGTAGCAAGGACTACAGGCATATGTGACCATGTCCAGATAATTTTTAAATTTTCTGTAGAGATGGGGTCTCACTCTGTTGCCCAGGCTGGTCTTAAACTCTTGGTCTCAAGTGATCCTCCCACCTCAGCCTCCCAAAATACTGTAATTATAGGCACGAGACACCATGCCTGGCTGACCTCTTCCTTTTTTTTTTTTTTTGAGATGAAGTCTCACTGTGTCACCCAGGCTGGAGGGCAGTGGCGTGATTTTGGCTCACTGCAACCTCCACCTCCCAGGTTCAAGTGAGCCTTCTACCTCAGTTTCCTGAGTAGCTAGGACTACAGGAGCGCACTATCACACCTGGCTAATTTTTTGTATTTTTTAGTAGAGATAGGGTTTCACCATATTGGCTAGGCTGGTGTTGAACTCCTGACCTCGTCATCTGCCTGTCTTGGCATCCCAAAGTGCTGCGATTACAGGTGTGAGCCACTGTGCCTGGCTGGAACTCTTCCTTTAAAACCATAAACATGGTAGGCCCCTTAGATGTCATCTAAACCCAGGCTTTCATTTTAACCTTCTCATTTTCTAGTTTAAAGTCAAAAAAAACTGAAGTTCAGAGATTCACAGGAGTTTCCTAAGGTCAGAGTGACTTATTGGTAGCACAGAGACTTAAACATAGATTTCCTTATTCTTGGTCAGATCTCCCTGAGTCCTACTATCTGTACTAAAGTGGGGCTGTATCTTGTGTAAGGTACTGATTTTTTTCTGCATCCCTGTTTCTCTACTGGTAACATGTAGAGTTTGGACTAAGAACTCTTCAGTCCCTTGCAACTCTAATGATGTGCTCTGCTTTTCTTTTCTTTTTTTTTTTTTTTTTTTTTTAGATGGAGTTTTGCTCTTGTTGCCCAGGTTATAGTGCAGTGGTACGATCTCAGATCACTGCAACCGCCACTTCCCAGGTTCAAGCAATTCTTCTGGCTCAGGCTCCTGTGTAGCTGGGATTACAAGTACCTGCCACCACGCCCAGATAATTTTTGTATTTTTCAGAGACAGGGTTTCACCGTGTTGGCCAGGCTGGTCTTGAACTCCTGACCTCAGGTGATCCACCCACCTCAGCCTCCCAAAGTGCTGGGATTACAGGTGTGAGCCACCATGCCTGGCCCAATGTGCTCTGCTTTTTAAACAAGATGGAACTTAGCTCCATAGCAATAGGAGTAGCAACAACATCATGAGACACAGACCCAGAGGTTCTGAATTCCAGTTCAGAGGTTGTATGTCTTTGGACAACTTTTGGCTTCAGGTTTCATCTGCAAAACCAGTTTATGTAACAATGTCATCAACGCCACTAAGTTAATGAGATAGTAGCTTTGATAGGGCTACTAAACAATAAATAAAAAGTTGGAATATAATGAAGGAATATTAATCCATTTATGCCAGAGGTTGCAATTTTTTGTGTGTGAAAAATCAGACCTCGGAGATGACCTTGAGCAGTGGGATATAAATTACTCCCACAAGCTTAGTGTTCCAATAATGGAATACCAGGCATAAATGTATAAATAAGTTATTAATTAATAAGATTTTTCCAGCCAGGCGTGGTGGCTGACACCTGTAATCCCAGCACTTTGGGAGGCTGAGGCAGGCACATCACTTGAGGTCAGGAGTTTGAAACCAGCCTGGCCAACATGGTGAAACACCATCTCTACTAAAAATATAAAAATTAGCCAGGCATGGTGGCAGGTGCCTGTAATCCCAGCTACTTGGGAAGCTGAGGCAGGAGAATCGCTTGAACTGAGGAGGAGGAGGTTGCAGTGAGCCAAGATTGCACCACTGTACTCCAACTTGGGCAACACAGTGACACTCTGTCTCAAAAAAAAAAAAAAAAAAAAAAAAAAAAGGATTTTTCCAGCTGTGATAATCTGAGATATTCCATTCTCCTTTCTATGGTGGGAAGGAAAAGGTAGAAGTTGTGGAGAGGAAAGAGGCAGAAATTAAAGGGAGAACAGAAAAGAAGGGCAAACAAAGCCAAGTAGGTGAGGAAAAGGACAGAAAAAGAGACAGGGAGAAGGGAGGGACTTACAAATGGGAAAAGAAGGGCAGGAAGGATGGAAATTAGTAAAAACAACAACAAAAAGAAAGCAAGGAGAGAGAGTGGAGATGGGGAAGAGCCAGAAAATGCTGAGTGAGGGAAGAAAGGAGCACTAAAAGAAAAAGGAGAATGGAGATGGTCAGACAGAGGGCTATCCCACCATCTTCCTCTCCTGTCTGTTTGCATTTACCAACCTGATCACTCTGCCCTCAACAGCTTAGTTCCTTTCCCATAGTTTCTCTTCACTCCAGTACTATCTGACTTAAACTTGTACCTGTATGACAAAGCTAATACCCTGGACTCTTAGTTCTAAAAACAGGGCATGCATTCTGCCTCAGCCTTCCATTCCCGTGGTCTCACCCTGGACCTTGGCATCATCAGAAACTCACAAGCTCGGACATTTCAATTCCAAATATCCCACTCAGACCACCGGCATCTATACTGCCAGGGCACTTGCTCATATACCCCACTGAAACCTTTGTTGCGTCAATGCTCTAAGACCTTAGTCCCTTTCCGCACCACCCTCCAACCCCCTCACTACTAGGCTTCACATACCATTATTTGCTTTTCTGTATGGTTTTGATTCTAAAGACATCATCATAAACTTCTCTCGTAAACACTCTCATCACTTGGACCCCTCTCTCTTTGTTGTACTTGCCAGGTAAAACCCCAACCCTCAATAAATGCAACAAGCTGCCTTCTCTGCCTGCGCCTCAACGGCCAGACATCTTCAATTATTTTAAATCGATTACCTCAAATATCAAACGAGCTCTTAAGGCCTTTTAAAGGCCTGTATGTACACCATGGCTCAGTTCTTGAACTCCTTTTCTTCTCCCTTAAGATTTTTCCTTAATAAAGGGGTCAGGCGAACAGTTAAAAGGCTTCCCATTGCAGTTAGAATACAGCCCAGATTCCTCTCCATAAGCAAAAATCTTGATCTGCCACCAACTTCACTTTCTCAACTTTTCACTTTCCATTCTCCCCTCATTTAACTCAGCCCTGGTCTCACTGTCATTGGCCTTCCCTTTTTTTTTTTTTTTTTGAGGCAGTTTCATTGTCACCCAGGCTGGAGTGCAGTGGTGTGATCACGGCTCCTGGGCACAAGTGAACCTCCGTCTCGGCCTCACCAGTAGCTGGGATCACAGGCACGCGCCACCGCGCCAGGCTTTTAAATTTTTGGTCGAGACAGGAGTCTCGCCATGTTGCCCAGGCTGGTCTCGAACTCCTAGGCTCAAGCGATCCTCCTGCTTCGGCCTCCCAAAGTGCTGAAATTACAGGCGTGAGCCACCGCTGCTCTAACATGCCAAGCCATCTTAGATCTTTTGCATATGCTTTTCTCTGTGAGGCACTCTATCCAGGTGTTTGCCTGGTTTCGCTCTTTCCTATGTCTTGGCTTGAATGTCACCTCTTCTGAGGCCTTCTCTGGCCACCCTGGCCATCTTATGTGCTACTTGTTATTTCTTCAAAATTGTACCGCCATTTGTATGTACTGGTGTTTACTTATTCATACTGGCTACCTCCCCACTTAAATGGAAACTCCTTGCGAGCAGAGACAATGGGTTTTCCTTTCCCGCGGATCAGGTCTCGGCCTCTAGCTCAACACCCGACACCTGTGGGCGCAGGATAAAGTATCTGCGGTCAGAAAGTACTAATGAACAACCCAAGGGGTGGAGGAAAGCTGGCGCGGACCGCACGAAGGTCGCCTAGGCGCAGCACCGGTGCGAGCCGCGGGAAGCTCCTCCCCTTCCGACAGCGCCGCGGACGCCTGGGCTGGCACGGCGGCGGGGCCGCGGCGGGCGCTGGCTCAGCCCGCCCCTTTCTCCCGCCGCCTCCCTGCCCCGCCCCGCGCCGCGCCGGCCGCTGTCAGCTCCCTCAGCGTCCGGCCGAGGCGCGGTGTATGCTGAGCCGCTGCCGCAGCCGGCTGCTCCACGTCCTGGGCCTTAGCTTCTTGCTGCAGAACCGCCACCCGATTCTCCTCTGCCCTCCCCGTCTCATGAAGCCGCTGGTCGTGTTCGTCCTCGGCGGCCCCGGCGCCGGCAAGGGGACACAGTGCGCCCGCATCGTCGAGGTGAGGCCCCGGCAACCGAAGGGCTCCTAGGGGCTTGACGCAACGCGGGCCGGCCTGTGCCGCCGCACCCGGTCCGCGCCTCCTGCAGTCGCGGAGCCGTAGACTACGAGTCCCAGCGGCCACCGCGCCGCTCGCGTGGCAGTGGCCGAGTGCCGCTGGCGCGCGGCGTGCCGGGACTCGTAGTCCGCGCCCGCCCGCCTTGGGGGGCACCGCTTGGGGTCGCTTTGTTCCCGCTCCCCTTCTTTTCCTACATTTTGGGGACGGATTCGTCTCTAGAGTGGGCTGGGAGAGGGGTCCCGGAGGGCCCAACGCGCAAAGGTCAGCGTGTCGCTGATCGTGTGGTGGGTGAAGGCAGTGGGGCACGGATTTGGGTGAGAGGCCGTGTTTGCCCGCAGTTGCCTGTAGGGGAGACCTATTTTTCTCCGCGCCTTCCCTCTGGTTCTCTAAACACCGAACTGTCACCCGTTGGGGTCAGGTGTTATTTTAGGTGTGCTGTGGGCTGCGGCTAGCGCTCTCGGGTCCTGTCCCCGAAAGCTTTAAGGCGGGGCCCGCCCAGAGGCTCTGCCCGGGGCGGGGATGGGGAAAATCCGGAGCGGTGTTCTGAGATCAAGCTTTTAACCTTTGGCCCTGCTGCCAACTCACGCTCGGCCCTCGGTCACTTCCTCTATCCCAGCCTCAGTTGCTCCTTCTAATACAGTAAAAAGGGTCTCTGAATGAACCCAGATTTTCTCAGAATATAAAACACCTCCCAATTGTAAAATCTCGTTACTTTTATTTCTTTTGCTTTAAGATGTGTTAGATTACCAGTTCAATTCTTTTAACAATTTTTGGGCTAGGTGTATGGTTGCTTAGTTGCATTGACACTGAAGAAAAAGGCTTCATGGATAATCTGGGGAATGCTTGGGAAAGAGGGAAAACAAGATATCTAGATACAGAAGAGGCAACCATTGGTGGCCTCTAGTGAAATCGCTCTGAAACTCCTTAACCAACCAAAGTTTTTTTGACCTAGAACTTCTAATTTCCTCCTCTTCCAGGATATGGCCTATATTAGCTTTGGGCTTTTGCTTCTCTCCTTATATGTTCAGAGTAATCAACTCCTGTCCTGTATTTTATTCCCTAAATAGCATCCCGAGAAAGTTAGATGTGTTCAAGTCATTATGTGTTGTACAGATGTATATATAAATATTGATCATTTTTAGGTGTCAAAGTGGAAGTAGTCCAACTAAAAAAAAAGTAATATTTACATCCTCTTTAAAAAAAAAGATTTGTTGGTTCTCTACTTTCTTTTTTTTGAGATGGAATCTCACTGTATCGCCAGGCTGGAGTGCAGTCGCGCGATCTCGGCTCACTGCAACCTCTGAGTCCCCGGTTCAAGCGACTCTCTTGGCTCAGCCTCCTTTCTCTTTACTTTTTAAAAGACAAGTGGCAAGTCTGGGCGGGGTGGTTCATGCCTGTAAACCCAACACTTTGGGAGGTCAGGAGTTGGAGACCAGTCTGGCCACCATGGAGAAACCCTGTCTCTATTCAGAATACAAATATTAGCCGGGCGTGGTGGCTTATGCCTGGGAGGCTGAGGTGGGTGGATCACCTGACGTCAAGAGTTCCAGACCAGCCTGGCCAACATGGCGAAACCCCGTCTCTACTAAAAATATAAAAAATCAGCCGGGCCTGGTGACGGGTGCCTGTAATCCAAGCTACTCGGGAGGCTGAGGCAGGAGAATTGCTTGAACCCGGGAGGCAGAGGTTGCCGTGAGCTGAGATTGGGCCATTGCACTCCAGGCTGGGTGACAGAGCGAGATTCCTTCTCAGGAAAAAAATAAATAAATAAATAAAAGACAAGTGACAAGTCGGAATGATTTCAAATTTTTGTTTAATATATGAGATTTCTCTTACGTTTAAATAGCATGATAGGAGAAGTAGCAAAGACTTTAAGAGTCAAAGAGATATGGGTTCAAACCCTGACTCTGCCATTTACTGTTTCTGTAGGCCCAGAAAAGTTGTTACTTTTAGTTTGAGTTCCTCTGTGAAAAGGGAAAAAATAGAAATGCCTATCTTGTATGGTATTTGTGAATATTAAATGAAGTAAAATGTCTGGCACACAGAGACTGATGCAAATAATTTTTTTCTCCACTTTAAACTTTCTGATCTTATTATATTGGTTATTTTTATTGATTTTTGGTTTTGATTTGTTATTTTATTGATTTTTATTGGGTTTTGTTGTTGTCGTTGTTTGTTTTGAGACCAAGTCTGTCTCTGCCACCCAGGCTGGAGTACAGTGGTGCCAACTCAGCCCACTCCAACCTGTGTCTTCTGGGATCAAGCCATTCTCCCACCTCAGTCTACTGAGTAGCTGGGATGACAGGTGCTACCTTTTTTTTTTTTAGGTTTTTGTAGAGATGAGGTCTCACTATATTGTTCAGGCTAGTCTTGAACTCCTAGACTCAAGGGATCCTACTGCCTTGGCTTCTCAAAGTGTTGGCATTATAGACATGAGCAGCTATGCCTGGCCTGGTTATTTTTATTGCAAAGTAGTATTTTTCTTTTAAATTACTTTATGACTGTTACATTTGAATGCATTTAAATACAGTATGCTGTTTCTGAATCACAATATGCTTTTAAAATGTCTATACCTAAATTAATAACATCCATACTACTACACTGGGTAAAAAATAATCTACACATTCTGCAATTATTCTTTATTCTGTGCAGTAATGGCAAATAATTTTTTTTTGGAGTTGGAGTCTAGCTCTGTCACTGAGGCTAGAGTGCAGTGGTTAGATCTCAGCTCACTGCAACCTCCACCTCCTCAGCCTCCTGAGTAACTAATACTGTAGGCACATGCCATCATACTTGACCAGTTTTTGTGTTTTTAGTAGAGACGAGGTTTCACCATATTGGCCAGGCTGGTCTCAAACTCTTGACCTCATGATCCACCCGCCTTGACCTCCCAAAGTGCTGGGATTACAGGTGTGAGCCACTGCACCCGGCCGGCCTCCCTCCCTTCTTTTTCTTTGTTTCTTTCTTTTCTTCTTTCCTTTCCTTCTTTCCCTCCCTCTCTCCTTCCCTCCCTCGCCCCTTCCTTTCTTCCCTCCCTCCCTCCCTTCTTTTCTCTTTGAAATACCCAGACTTGAAGGAGAACTTGTTTTATTTTCTAATTGTTTGTAAATCTATTTTTTTCTTTTTTTCATTTAACCAGTTACAAGTCAAGTTTAATGTTTGTGAATCTATGTCCTCTGCTACTGAATTTGTTTCTGAAAATGAGCCGTTTTCTAAATCTGTGTGACACCCAGTTTCCAGAGTGGAGTTAGTATAGAATAATTTATTTCTAAAAAATCATGATGAGAATACTGTGTCATTTTTGAATTTTAAAAATGAAGCTTTATTTATATTTGTTGTTTTGGCCCAAATGAAATTATGGCAATGTAACCTAAATTTATATTTGAAAATAACCACAATTTTGCATGCGTTAGTTGGAATAAATATTTAAACCTCTCTTTTAAAGATTGTGAACACTTTGCTTACATAAACAAACTATGACTAAAGCTTATAACCATACCAAATTGCTTTCTATAACATCCAGAAAACTTTTTTTTTTTTTTTTGAGCGAGGGTTTTGCTCTGTTGCCCAGGCTGTAGTACGGTGGCCTGATCTACCTCCTGGTGTCCAGAGATTCTCCTGCCTCAGGCTCCAGATGCTTGCTACCACGCCTGGCTAATTTTTGTATTTTTAATAGAGATGGTGTTTCACCATGTTGGCCAGCCTGCTCTTGATCTTATAACCTCAGGTGATCCACCTGCCTAAGCTTCCCAAAGTGCTGAGATTACAGGCATGAGCCCTTGCATCCAGCCTCACCCAGAAAGCATTTTATCGTCTGTGTTAACTTCCTCTAGGGCCTGTGAGGATAACTCATATTTTGACTGGTCATCCTACTTACTGCACTTAGAAAAAGTTTTGGATGATAATTGACTTTAAGCATATACAAATCAGAAATTTTATTTCATTTATCTTTATGTCCCCAGTGTTGAACATTGTGCCTGGCACATAGTAAGAGCTTAGTAAGCGCTTATTTATTGAATTATAAGTTGAATAAGTTGAATTCATATGTAGAGTGTATTATTTGTCTTGAAGATATACAATTTTTTAAAATTCAGTCCCCAGAGGGCGCTCCAGTAGCAGTTGGCTCACCCATTTTCAGGACCAGAAGTGTTTGAATGTCTTCCTTGAATTTCTTTTTCTTTCTTCCTTTCCTTTCTTAGCTTTTTTTTTTTTTGGGGTGGGGGTGGGGTGGGGGTGGAGGATTACTCTGTTGCCCAGGCTGGAGTGCAGTGGTGCCATCTTGGCTCACTGCAACCTCTGCCTCCTGGGTTCAAGCACTTCTCCTGCCTCAGCCTCCTAAGTAGCTTGAATTACAGGTACCTGCCACTATGCCCGGCTAATTTTTGTATTTTTAGTAGATACGGGGTTTCACAATAATGGCCAGCCTGCTCTCAAACTCCTGACCTCAGGTCATCTGCCCGCTGAGGCAGGAGAATCACTTGAACCCTGGAGGCAGAGGTTGCGGTGAGCCAGGATTGAGCCATTGCACTCCATCCAGTGTAACAAGAGCGAAACTCTGTATCAATTAAAAAACAAACAAACAAATAAATAAATAATAGGCCTCTTTCCTTTTGGTGGAATAGGTAGAATAATAGTTGTATTTCTTTTTTAAGAAAGTTTACGTTATCTGTAAAAGAAGTGGTCCATAGGATACTTGACTCTTCTGAAGTACCACCGTTTCATTAAGGGTGCTTGTATCATGGGATTTTTATGTTAAGAACTTGGAGGAGGGGAGAAGATTTTCAGATTTACTGCTCTTAATTTTGAAAATTTTCATTTTTTGCCTTTCCATTTTAAGTTATAAAGTAATACATGCCCACTGGGAAAAGTTAAATCTTTTCTAGTCCTGAGATCACCAGTAGTAGCTGCTTGTTATGAACTGCTTCCCCATCTCTTTCTCAATGTTCTTGTGAACCAAAATGCAAATACTTATTTTTTTACCTTCAAGTGAGATTATTGTATTTTTTGCTGACTGTATTATGGAAATATCCTTCCAGGTGTTTACCTATAGATTTAATTCATTTGTTGTTGTTTTTTTGAGACGGAGACTCAGTCTGTCACCCAAGCTAGAGAGCATTGGCACAATCTTGGCTCACTGCAATCTCTGCCTTCCAGGTTCAAGAGATTCTCTCCTGCCTCAGCCTCCTGAGTAGATGGGATTACAGGCGTGTGCTATCATGCCTGGCAATTTTTTTTTGTTTTTAGTAGAGACAGTGATTCATCAGGTCTGTCTTTCTTTCTTTCCTTCTTTTCTTTTCTTTTCTTTTCTTTTTTCTTTCTTTCTTCTTTCTTTTTTTTGAGACAGAGTTTTGCTCTTGTTGCCAAGGCTGGAGTGCAATGGTGTGATCTCAGCTGACCACAACCTCCGCCTCCTGGATTCAAGTGATTCTCCTGCCTCAGCCTCTCTCGTAGCTGGGATTACAGGCATGTGCCGCCATGCCTGGCTAATTTTTTTGTATTTTCAGTAGAGATGGGGTTTCTCCATGTTGGTCAGGCTGGTCTTGAACTCCTGACCTCAGGTGATCCGTCTGCCTCGGCCTCCCAGAGTGCTGGGATTACAGGCGTGAGCCACTGTGCCTCGCTCATCAGGTATTTCTTTATAGCAATGTGAGATTGGACTCATATAGTCTACTTTAAAATTTTTATTTTTATTTTTTTGAGACAGAGTCTTGCTCAGTCACCCAGGCTGGAGTATAGTGGCTCTATCACGGCTCACTGCAGCCACTTGGCTCAAGTGATCCTCCTGCCTTAGCCGTCCGAGTAGCTAGGACTACAGGTCTGGCTAATTATTTTTTATTGTATTTTTTTTGAGACGGAGTCTCGCTCCACCGCCCAGGCTAGAGTGCAGTGGTGTGATCTCGGCTCACTGCAACCTCTGCCTCCCGGGATCAAGCAATTCTCCTGCCTCAGCCTCCCGGGTAGCTGGGATTACAGGCGCCTGCCAGCACACCTGGCTAATTTTTATATTTTTAGTAGAGACGGGGTTTCACCATGTTGACCAAGATGGTCTCAATCTCTTGACTTCATGATCCACCCGTCTCGGCCTCTCAAAATGCTGGGATTATAGGCATGAGCCACCGTGCCTGGTTGTCAAATGGAGTTTCTATTTCTAGGT
>NW_016107745.1:30908-32962 GCF_001604975.1 Cebus imitator
TTCAACATGTTGGCAAGGCTGGTCTCAAATTCCTGACCTCAGGTGATCCACCTGCCTTGGCCTCCCAAAGTGTTGTAATAACAGGCGTGAGCCACCGCGCCTGGCCTAAGTATTTTTTGTAAAGGTAGGGTCTCTCTGTGTTGTCCAGGCTGGAACTCAGTCTACTGCTTCAAATGCTAATCTCTTCCAGAAACACCCTTACAGATAATAATGTTTTACTGGCTATCTGAGTATCCCTTAATCCAGTTAAGTTGACACCAAAAATTAACCATCACAAACATGCTCATTGTATTTCTATCAAAAGTATATGAATTATCAGCTTGAATGATTATCATTTTAATTTTTACAGATTTGTTAATCTGTTTTCTAAGATTTTTGAGAGTAAATTATTATTATTATTTTTTCTAAGAGGTCCGTTAAAGTGAAATGGCATAATTAGCTGTGGTTTTTTTTTGTTGTTTGTTTTTTTGCTTTTGAGTCAGAGTCTTGCCCTGTTGCTCAGCTGGAGTGCAATGGCGCCATCTCTGTTCACTGCAACCTCCACCTCCCAGATTCAAATGATTCTTGTGCTTCCACTTCCTGAGTAGCTGAGATTACAGGTGCACACCACCTTCCTGGCTAATTTTTGTGTTTTTGGTAGAGACAGGGATTCACCATGTTGGCCAAGCTGGTCTTGAACTCCTGACCTCAAGTGATCCACCTGCCTGGGCTTCCCAAAGTGCTGGGATTACAAGTGTGAGCCACCATTCCTGGCCCTGTGTATATTTTTAAAAAATATTTCCCTGTACTTGTCATTTATTCAGAAACATTTTTTGAGCCAGGCACTGTGATATTTGTTGTTGAGCTGAGTAAGAAGACACAGACTGGCCAGGTGCCGTGGCTCACACCTGTAATCCCAGCACTTTGGAAGGCCAAAGTACATGAATCACTTGAGCCCAGGAGTTCAAGATCAGCCTGAGAAACACATCAAAAACCCATCTCTACAAAAAATTAGCTGGACCTGGTGGTGCGTGCCTGTGGTCCCAGCTACTTGGGAGGCTGAGGTGGGAGAATCACCTGAGCACGAGAAGCCGAGGTTGCAGTGAGACTTGATCATGCCACTGCACTTAAGCCTGAACAGCAGAGCAAGACCATGTCTTTTTTTTTAAAAAAAGGACGACACAGGCTCTGCTGCCAAAAGTTCACAATGTGGTGAGAAAACAAGGAAATTAACTGGTAATGACTACTGGATAGAATGATAAGACCTATGATATAAATATACTATTTAGGTAAGGGAAGGGACGTCTAAATTTTAGTTCAATGAGTCAGGGAGGGCTTCCAGAGGAGGTGATGTATATGAGCTTAATTTTGAAGGACAGTGGGAAAGAAGCAGCTGGGAGATGGAGAACGCTTAAATGCAGTTATCCTTGCATAGGGTTATTGTAGGATTCAATTCTGAGTAAAGTGTGAGAGAGTAAACTGACAAAAGTGAGCCTAACACAAAAACATTCCCTTGACAAATGCAAACTCTGTGCTTTTTCTGTGGACAGTGATACAGGCTTTCAGAGACTCTCAGCTTGGAAATAGATATACAATAGAATTTCATAATAAAATATGTGAAAGAACTTTGCAGATATTAAAGTTTAACTGTAAATTTTTTCTTTTTTCTTTTTTTTTTTCTTTTGAGATGGAGCTCACTCTGTTGCCCAGGCTAGAGTGTAGTGGCAGGATCTCGGCTCATTGCAACTTCCACCTCCTGGATTCAAGCGATTCTACTACCTCAGCCTCCCTAGTAGCTGGGATTATAGGTACCCACCACCATGCCTGGCTAAATTTTGTATTTTTAGTAGAGACAGTGTTTCACCATGTTGGCCAGGCTGGTCTCAATCTCCTGAGTCGTGATCCACCTGCCTCAGCTTCCCAGAGTGCTGGGATTACAGGCCTAACTAAATTATTTCAAAACTGTTTATCTTTTAGTTTTGCCTCCCTAACTAGAGTTTAGTAATGGCTTTAAGGGTAGGGACGCTGTCTTTTCCCTCTCATTCCACTACACTTTTTTTTTTTTTTTTTTTTTT
>NW_016107745.1:34757-38599 GCF_001604975.1 Cebus imitator
TAGTAGAGACGGGGTTTCACCATGTTGGCCAGGATGGTCTCGATCTCTTGACCTCGTGATCCACCCGCCTCGGCCTCCCAAAGTGCTGGGATTACAGGCTTGAGCCACCGCGCCCGGCGGAATTTTATATTTTTAGTAGAGATGGGGTTTCACCATGTTGGCCAGGCTAGTCTCGAACCTCAGACCTCAGGTGATCTGCTTTCCTTGGCTTCCCAAAATGCTGGGATTACAGGCATGAGCCTCTGCGTCTGGTCTCTCTCTCTCTCTTCCTTCCTTTCTTCCTTCTTTCCTTCTCTTTCTTCCTTCTTTTCTTTCTCTCTCTTTCTTCTTTCTTTCCTTTTAGCTCCTATTGCCCAGCTGGAGTGCAATGGTGCAATCTTGGCTCACTGCAACCTCTGCCTCCCGGGTTCAAGTGATTCTCCTGCCTCAGCCTCCCAAGCAGCCAGGATTATAGGCACCTGCCACCACATCCAGCTAAATTTTATAAATTTAGTAGAGATGGGGTTTCACCAAGATGGCTAGGCTGGCCATGAACTTCTGACCTCAGGTGATCTTCCCACCTTGGCCTACCCAAAGTGCTTGGATTATAGGTGTGAGCCACCGCTCCTGGTACTTTTTTCTTCTATTTTATTTTCCTTCTTTTCCTTTTTTCTCTTTCTCCTTCCCTCCCTCCCTCCCTCCCTCCCTCCCTCCCTCCCTCCCTCCATCCCTCCCTCCCTTTCTCCCTCCCTTCCTTCCTTCCATTCGTTCTCTCATTCATTTACTCTGCTGTCCAGGCTGGAGTGCAGTGGCACAATTATGGCTCATTGCAGTCTCCAACTCCTGGGCTCAGGCACTCTTTCCACCTCAGCCCTGTAGCTGGGACTACTCAGGCACATGGCACCATACCTCGCTAATGTTTAAAATTCTTCTAGAGAGAGGTATCATTATGTTGCTCAGGCTGGTCTCAAACTCCTAGCCTCAAGCCATCCTCCTGCCTCGGCCTCCCCAAATGCTGAGATTGTAGGCATGAGCTGCTGTGCCTGGTCCACATTACTTTTCTTGTGATACTTGTTTTTAACACAGCAGCAGCCCACAAAAAATCAGCCTTACAAAGATATGTCATTGAAAGGAATGTGCCACAATCTTTTTGTTGTTGAAACAGAGTCTTGCTGTGTCATCCAGGCTGGTTTGCAGTGGTGCAGTCTCAGCTTACTGTGACCTCCATCTCCCAGGTTCAAGTGGTTCTCCTGCCTCAGCCTCCTGAGTAGCTAGGACTACAGGCGTGCGCCGCCACCATGCCTGGCTAATTTTTGTATTATTAGTAGAGATGGGGTTTCACCATGTTGGCCAGGCTAATCTCGAGCACCTGATCTCAAGTAATCCACCTGCCTTAGCCTCCCAAAATGCTGAGATTACAGATGTGAGTCATCATGCCTGGTCCATGATCTTAAATTGAAAATTACCTATCTTGTCTGGGTGCAGTGGCTCACCCTTGTAATTCCAGAACTTTGGGAGGCCAGGATGGGCAGATCACAAGGTCAGGAGATGGAGACCATCCTGGCCAACATAGTGAAACCCCATGGCGCATGCCTGTAATCCCAGCTACTTGGGAGACTGAGGCAGGAGAATTGCTTGAACCAGGGAGTTGGAGGTTGTGGTGAGCCGAGATCACGCCACTGCACTCTAGCCTGGCAGTAGAGCAAGACTCCATCTCAAAAGAAAAAAAAAAGAAAGAAAATTAACTGTCTTGAGCTGGTGATGGTAGTTCACATAGTGTAACATTGACTATTGCTGTGTTTCCTTTGAAAAATTAAACCCAGGGCACTATTGTGAATTTACTGTATCACATTCCAGTTTAGATGCTAATGCGAGAGGATTGTAATCACTGAAGACCTCCAAAAGTTGCACAGGATTATAGTATTTTAACGGTAGCTTTCTGAATTGAAATCCAGAGGATAAAAGAAATTGATTTAGCAGTGGGACTTTTTATCTAGGTAAGAGAGAGAAAGGGTGGGGACTCTACTGGGAGTACAGAAACAGCATAGATGTTTTGATGTCTTATTGTTTGTGTCATGTTGGCCTAGTCACATGGATTCTTACTACTTTTTCTTTTTTTGAGATAGAGTTTCACTCTTGTTGCCCAGGCTGGAGTGCAATGGTGCAATCACAGCTGACTGCAACCTCCGCCTCCTAGATTCAAGCAATTCTCCTGCCTCAGCGTCCTGAGCACCTGAGATTACAGGCACCCACCACCATGCCTAGCTAATTTTTTTGTATTTTCAATAGAGATGGGGTTTCTCCATGTTAGTCAGGCTGGTCTTGAACTACTGATCTCAGGTGATCCTCCCGCCTCAGCCTCCCAAAGTGCTGGAATTACAGGCATGAGCCAGTGCACCCAGCCTGATTCTTAACACCTTAAAGCTAATACTTTTAGCCCAATTGCCATATGAAATGTGCTTGGTCTTACATTTTAGTTGCTTTAATCTGACAAAAGAAGAACAGTTTTACAGACTAAACATGTGATAAGAGCATTTAGAACTTTAATAGGGAACAGGTGTGACAGACATACTGTTTGCTGACAGTTTTATGCTGCCTGGTGCATAAAGTTAACAAACCATCACTTTGGTAAAGGTAAAAGCACCAGTTGTTACTATTCTCAGAGGCCTTCACTTTGAGGGACTGGGTCCCGTGAAACATGTTCCATGCCTGGTTTCCATCAGTTTTCTCCAGAAGACCCATAAGTTGGTTTCATTCCCCATTGGAATGTATCCTATATCAACAAGCAGTTGAATATGCCTAATCTGGGGCTACTACACAAAAGTCTGTTTCCATACCTACTTTCTGTTTGGAGCTTCCAGAATGTGTTAGTCATTGATTGGTATTGAAAAATGTTACAGGTTTAATTTAACCTACAAACTTTACTTTTATAATTATGTATGATTTAAATAGGTAATAACATGAATTTCATTTCTCCCAGTGCCTACTAAGAGTATTGAGACAGCACAGATGTTTTGATTGTGTAAATGCAAATTGACTTAATGGTTAATTTAGATTTTCCAATAGTAAGAGTTTTTCCTTGCTATATATCATTTAATGGGGAAGGGAAGTGAAAGGTGAAAATGGTAATGTTTCAGAAGTGGAGAAAGGCAAGGAGGAAGCAAAGGAAGCAAGAAGGATGGTCAGAATTGACTGAATCAAGGTGGGTCAAATATGCCTGGCTTTCTGTGTGTGGATAAAGTTTCTGATCTCATCTCCAAGCCAGGATATAACAAAATGATCAACTTTGAGTCTCCTCTTTAACTTCCACCAGTAGATTCTGTTATTCACTGGCCATACTAGCTTGAAGGCAAAAGACTGCATCTCCATGTGGGTCACCTAGGAGTTACCTCAGAGGCCTGTTGTGGAATAATAGAGTTATTGAGAGTGAGGAGACCTGGGTTCAAGTGCCAGATTTCTTTCCAATAACTGGCAAGTCAGCTTATCTCAATTTCCCCTTTTGTAAAATGAGGAGTATGGAGTAGATAGTCTTGCCAGCACCAAAACAGATCTGTACCTCAAAACTTCAGTGCTAGATAGCATATAATCCAATATAATTATACCCAAAAGGCAAAATATCCAATTACTATGAATATGCATGCCTTCTTTGCTATTCTGTGGTTTATGAGTTGGAGCACCAAGGAATTGTGTTTAGTAAATTCCTTTATTTCATGTTCATCTAGAATTTCACAGTGGTAGCATTGCACCTATACAGTTGAGAAAAGGAAAGCTTTTTGAAATGTAACAGTTGCATATATGTATTTTTAATTAAAAATATTTAAGTAATGTGCTATTAGGGCCAACTTTTTTTTTTTTTTTTTTTT
>NW_016107745.1:40138-48042 GCF_001604975.1 Cebus imitator
GGTTCAAGTGATTCTCCTGCTTTAGCCTCCTGAGTAGCTGGTATTACAGGCACATATTACCACGCCCAGCTGATTTTTTGTATTTTTAGTAGAGGGGGGATTGTTTTGGTAGAGATGGGGCTTCACCATGTTGCCTAGGCTGGTCTTGAACTCCCGGGCTCAAGTGATCTGCCCACCTTAGCCTCTCAAAGTGCTGAGATTACAGGTGTGAGCCACTGTGCCCAGCTATTTTGGTTACTCTTATTTCAAGTAGTGTGCAGACATTATAGAAAAATTGGAAAATACAGACCCCCCTTTCCCTAGCTCCTGGTAACTTCTAATCTACTTTCTGTCTCTATGAGTTTGTCTATTTTAGGTACCTCATATGAGTAGAATCATGTGATTTTGTCATTTTGTATATGGCATATTTTGCTTAACATAATGTTTTTAAGTTTCCTCCATGTTAGCATGTATCAGAACTTCCTTTTTATGACTGAATAATGTTCCATTATTTGTATGCAGCACATTGTGCTATCCATTCATCTGTTGATGGGCACTTAGGTTGTTTTCACCTTTAGTTACTGTGAATAATGCTGCAGTGAACATTGGTGTACAAGTATCTGTTTGAGTCTCTTTTCATTTCTTTGGGGTATATACATAGAAATGAAATTGCTGAGTCACACTGTGTTTCACTTGTTAAGGAACCACTGAACTATTTTCCACAGGAGCTGTACCATTTTACGTACCCACTAGCAGGGTACAAAGGTTCCAGTTTCTTCACATCTTCACTAATGGTCGTTTTGTTGTTGTTTAAATTATAGCAATTCTAATAGGTGTGAAGGGCTTTTTTTTTGTTTTTTTATAGAATAGTGCACTTAAAAAATTGTCTTTGGCCGGGCATGGTGGCTCACGCCTATAATCCCAGCACTTTGGGATGACAAGGCGGGCAGATCATTTGAGATCAAGAGTTGGAGACCAGCCTGGCCAACATGGTGAAACCCTGTCTCTACTTGAAATACAACAAAATCAGCAGGGCATGGTGGTGCACACCTGTAATACCAGTTACTAGGGAGGCTGAGGCAGGAGAATTGCTTGAACCCCAGAGACGGAGGTTTCAGTTAGCCGATATCCCACCACTACACTTCAGCCTGGGCAGCAGAGTGAGACTTCATCTCAAAAAAAAAAAAAAAAAAAAAATGTCTGGGCACAGTGGCTCACACCTGTAATTCTAGTACTTTGGAAGGTCAAGGAGGGCAGATCACCTGGAGTTGAAGACCAGCCTGGCCAACATGGCAAAACCCTGTCTCTACTAAAAATACAAAAATTAGCCAGGTGTGATGGCAGGCATGTGTAATCCCAGCTACTTGGGAGGCTGAGGAAGGAGAATTGCTTGAACCCGGGAAGTGGAGGTTGCAGTGAGCCGAGATTGTGCCACTAAACTCCAGCCTGCACAATGGGAGCCAGACTCCATCTCAAAAATAAATAAATAAAAATTAAATTAAATTAAAATTAAAAATTGTGTTTGCTTATTTTTAATTGGGTTATATATCTTCTTATTATCGAGCTGTAAGAGTTTATATATTTTAAAGATAAGTTCTTTATCCAGATATATAATTTGTAAATATTTTCTCCCATTCTGCGGGTTGTCTTTTATTTTCTTGGTAGGTCCTTTAAAGTAAAATGTTTTAAATTTTAAGATCTTACATCTTGTGCAATAGAACAAACAGTATACTTTCTATTGCCTATAGTGAAGAGATTAAAAAGGCTGATAAGTTAGTCCAAAACTACAAAAAAAGACGTAACTGGTGTCTATGTTATGCCATGAGTTGCAAGTGGAAAAGAGAGAGGGTAGTGGTAAATGAAAAGGAAGGTAGGAAGGGATGGGGGCTTAATTAAATCAGATTAGTGGGATGCCCATTAAGCAAAAAGTTCCCTATTTTGTAAATGGTTTTCAGTGCTTTTTCTATTGTGTAGTGGTGACAGGAAAGAAAATATGGAAAATTTTTCCATAAGATTACCACTTCTTAGGTTGTTTTCCTTGATGAAGTTAGGCTCTAATTAAGAACCAAGAGGCCCATGTAGTCTGCACTACATTATAGAAATGGGTACAGTTATTCGTGTCATCATTAAATCCCTTGCTGGGCTGTGATTTGATTGCGATATTGTTTAAAAATGTATATCACTAAACTGACTTTAATTTTAGATTGAGCAAAATGTACTTACAAAGATAAATTTTATACCAAAAATTTTTTTAATTAACTACTTTTTAAAGCCAAATAATGATTTTTCTCACACTTCTGTTAGCACAGGCTATTGGACTAACAATGAAAGTGATTCTTTGTTATCTAAGCAGTGATTGATTTTCTTCTAAAAAGTCAATTAAGAGAGGTTGCTTGGCACAATAAAGTTCTGAAAGTGCTCCAACAGGTTATTTTGGAGGCTAAGAGTAGTATGCTTATATTGTCTATACCATAGAAGTGGCATTTCCAGAATATCTTGCTTATTATTTTGAACTTTCATTTCTAAAATGAAGAGCTTCATTGAAATATGTTTCCTTTTAAACTTTTGCTGCTGTACCTTAATGGATCCTCTCCACTGAGTATGTCTAAATTTCCATCTGTTTCTAGGCTACAAAACTGGACTGTTTTCTGTCTCCTTCTGTAACTCGTGACTTCCTGTCCATGCAGTGTGTTTCTGTGTTACTATATTATACTTTTGTTTCTCCTTTGTTTAAGGAGTGGATCACTTTCCAGAAAAATTTTTATCTAAACATTTGAATTGAGTTCTGGATTTAGAGCAGTTCCCCAATATGTCTCCAGAGCTGCTATTCTCTATCACGATTTAGTTTTAAATTTTTTGTTTTTTCGAGATGGAGTCTCTCTCTGTTGTCTAGGCTGGAGTGCAGTGGCGTGATCTCGGCTCACTGCAACCTCTGCCTCCTGGGTTCAAGTGATTCTCCTGCCTCAGCCTCCCAAGTAGCTGGGACTAAAGACACGTGCCACCACGATGGTGAAACCCCGTCTCTACTAAAAAAATTTAAATTTTAAATAAGTTTTTGATTGTGTAGGTATTATTTCCCTTTTTTCTTAATAACATATGGTGGTTTTTATATTGGGATTCTTATCCTTAATGTGAGATGACTGGGAATTTAATTTTGTTGTGCTCTTAGGATTTGATATAATAGCACATTTAAATTATCAATCTTGCCTTGTGATATTTACCTTTTTTTTGAGATGGAGTCTTACTCTGTTACTCCGGCTGGAGTGCAGTGGTGTGATCTCAGCTCACTTCAACCTCGGCCTCCTAGGCTCAGGCGGTTTTCCTGCCTTAGCCTCCTGAGTAGCTGGCATTACGGGCACCTGCCACCATGCCCGGCTAATTTTTGTATTTTTGTAGAAACGGGGTTTCACCATGTTGTCCAGGCTGTTGTTGAATTCCTGACATCAAGTGATCCACCCGCCTCAGCCTCCTAAAGTGCTGGGATTACAGATATGAGCCACTGAGCCTGGCCGGATATTTACCTTTTAAAGATGTATGGGTTGGGCATGGTGGCTCAGGCCTGTAATCTGAGGACTTTGGGAGGCTACGTGGAAGGATTGCTTGAGCCCAGAGTTTGAGACCAGCCTGGATAAGGTAGTGAACCCCGTCTCTACAAAAAATAAAGTAAAAAAAATAGCCAGGCATGATGGCATGTCCATAGTCCCGGCTACTTGGGAGGCTAAGGTGGGAGGATCACTGGGACCCAGGAGGTCAAGGCTGCAGTGAGCTGTGATTATGCCACTGCATTCCAGCCTGGGCAGCAGAGCAAGACCCTGCCTCAATAAATAAAGATGTATGGATAGTGGCATGTTTTTTAAAACTAAAATTTAAAAAGTTTATACATATATGTGTATATTGTAAAAAAATTCAAACAATTTTGAAAGTACACAAGTAAAAAGTAAAAGTTCTCTTTAAACTTATCCTACTCATGTAATCTCACTTGTCAGGTTTTTGCCTGTGTGCCTTTCCTGGTCCTTTCTGGATGTATTTATACTTAGATGTAATGTACATGTGTATGCACATACACTTTGCTTATTGTTTTGTGACTTCCTTTTTTTTTTTTTTTTTTTTTTTGGCTTAACAGTATATCTTGGAGAGCTTTCGGTATTGGAACATATAGATAGATAGCTGAGATTGCGCCACTGCACTGCAGCCTGGGCAACATAGTGGGACTGCATCTCAAAAAAAATAAATAAATAAATTGCCCTCTTAAAGACTGAACTGATTTATACTTCTACAGAGTATGAAAATACTGGTTTCCCTGTATTCTTACCATTGCTGAATATAAAATTTCATTTTATATTATTTTTATGCACACTAATTTATAAAATTTTTTCTTTTAATCCAGTGGAAAATGGAATCACATTGTCTTTTGGTTTTTTTCAATGTTGGCTTTTCTTTTCTTTTCTTTTTTTTTGAGACTGAGTCTTGCTCTGTCTCCCAGGCTGGAGTGCAGTGGTGCAGTCTCGGCTCATTGCAACCTACGCCTCCTGGGTTCAAGCAGTTCTCCTACCTCAGCCTCCTGTGTAGCTGGGACTACAGGCGTGCACCACCATACTGGTCTCAAACTCCTGACCTCGTGAGCTGCCCACATCAGCCTCCCAGAGTGCTGGTTGGGATTACAGACATGAGCCACCATGCGGGGCCCTGGAATCACATTGTCTTAATTTGCATTTTTGTAATTATCAGCGAGGTCAAGTCTTTCTTTGTGTGCCTGTGTGTGTGTGTGTTCTTCTTATCCTTTGCCCATTTTTGTATTGTTATTGTTATTTTCTTTATTAGTAGAATCTTTTTTTGAGATGGAGTCTTGCTCTGTCACCCAGGATGGACGGCAGTGGCGCAATCTTAGCTCACTGCAACCTCCGCCTTCCAGGTTCAGTAGATTCTCATGCCTCAGCCTCCCAAGTAGCTGGGACTACAGGCACACACCACCAGTCCTGGCTGATTTTTGTATTTTTAGTACAGATGGGGTTTCACCATGTTGGCCAGGCTGGTCTCAAACTCGTGACCTCAGGTGACCCACCCACCTCAGCCTCCCAAAGTGCTGGGATTACAGGCGTGAACTACCGTGCCCGGCCAGAATCCCTTTATATGCAGTATATAGTATCCATCACCTTTGTATAGTGAAAATATTTCCCTCTAGGCTGTAGCTTATCATCTGATTATACTTATGATGCCCTTCTTTGTTCAAAAGTTTTATTATTTATGTGGTCAAACATAAATCCTAGCTGTTTTGGTTCTTGTTTAGTGCCAAGCAAGATACCTTTTCCTATCTCAGTCTATTTTCCTCTAGTACTATCATAGGGTTTTTATTTGTTTTGTGTTTTAGAACTTTAATTCACCTGGGATTTAGTTTTGTTATAGTGTAATGCAGAGATCTAATTTTATTTTTTCTCAAATGGATAGCCAGTTGCACAAGTGTCATTTATTAAATAGTTCATTTTTCTCTACCAATTTTACGTGCTAACTTTATTACTTGTTGAATTCTTTTTTTTTTCTTTTTTGTATTTTTGGTTTATTGAATTCTTATTTATACTTGGGTCTATTTCCGGACTCTGTTGAGTTTCATTGTTCTATTTGTCTATTTTCATACCAGTACCGCTCTGTTTTACTTGCTGTAGTTTTATAAAATCTTATGTCACCTGGTGGGGCAAGTCCTCATTTGTAGTTATTAACATTATTTTAGTTTTGGCCATTCACTCACATTTACTCTTTCTGATAAGTCTGAGAATCAACTTACTAAATTTCGTTTAAAACAGCAGAAAAACACAAATCCCAATCAAACTTTGCTTGAAGTTGCCATGTTTAAAAATTAACTTGTGGAAAACTAAATTATTTACAGTATAAATTTTTCTATCCAGTGATACAAAATGCCTTCTATTTATTTATTTATTTGAGACAGGGTCTTGCTCTGTCACCCAGGCTGGAGTGCAGTGGCACTATCAAGGCCCACAGCAACTTCCACTTCCTAGGCTCAAGCAATTCTTGTGCCTCAGCCTCCTAAGTAGCTGGGATTAGAGGTGTGTGCCACCAAGCTAGGCTATTTTTTGTATTTTTAGTAGAGATAGGATTTCACCATGTTGGCCAGACTGACCTCAAACTCCTGGCCTCAAGTAATACACATGCCTTCACCTCCTAAAGTGCTGGGATTGCAGGCATGAGCCATCTCGCTTGGTCTTATTTTTATGATACTGATTTTATTTGTCCTACACTAAAGTGATTTTAGTTTCTTCATGTAATTATTATTATTATTTTTTTTTGAGATGGACTCTCGCTCTGTTGTCCAGGCTGTAGTGCAATGGCACGATGTTGGCTCACTGCAACCTCCGCCTCCTGGGTTCAAGTGATTCTCTTTCCTCAGCCTTCTAAGTAGCTTGGATTATAGGTGTGCACTCCCTGCCTGGCTAATTTTTGTATTTTTAATAGAGACAGGGTTTTGCCATGTTGGTCAGGCTGGTCTCGAACTCCTGACCTCGTGATCCGCCCGCCTCGGCCTTTCAGAGTGCTGGGATTACAGGCATGAGCCACCGCACCCAGGCAAACTTAGTCTTAAATGCTTCATAGATGTAAATCCAAAGGACACCTAATAGTTTATTTAATTTATATTTATTTATTTATTTGTTTATTTATTTATTTTTGAGATAGAGTCTCCCCTTGTCACCAGGGTGGAGTGCAGTGGTGCAATCTCTGCTCACCGCAACCTTCACCTCCCGGGTTCAAGTGATTTCTCTTGCCTCAGCCACCCAAGTAGCTGGGACTACAGGCATGCACTACCATACCCAGCTAATTTTTATATTTTTAGTAGAGATGGGGTTTCACCATGTTGGCCCAGGTGGTCTCAAACTCGACCTTTTGATCTGCCTGCCTTGGCCTTCCAAAGTGTTGAGATTACAGGCGTGAGCCACTGTGCCTGGCCAATTTGTATATATTTATTTTTAATATATAATTATATTATAAATTATATATGATATTACATATTTTATAAATTTTACATATATCATAAGTTACATAAATTATATAATATATAATATATGAAATGTAATTTATATATTATACATTTTATGAACTTACATATGTTTTGTTTTGTTTTGTTTTTTAGAGTCAGAGTCTTGTTCTGTCTACCAGGCTGGAGTGCAGTGGCATGATCATAGCTCACCACATCCTGGGCTCAAGTAATCCTCCTGCCTCAGCCTCCTAAGTAGCTGAGACTACAGTTGCAACAGCCATGCCCAGCAAAAGTTTTTATTGTTTTGTAGAAACAGGGTCTCACTGTGTTGCTCATGCTGGTCTTGAGCACCTGGCCTCAAGCAATCCTCTCACCTTGGCTTCCCAAAGCGCTAGAATTACAGGTGTGAGCTACTGTACCTGGCCATACCCAATAGTTTTTACTCACTTCAGTTCCTTTAAAAATACATTTGTATTTAAATCTCTGCTATGTTCCCTCTATAATGCAAGAGAAGCTCAGTAGCAGTTCAGTGGCACTTTCTAATTGCCACATTAACAGGAGGAAGTGCCTGGCATCTCCATCTCTTCCTGCCTTCAAGGACTTGCCATTGTGCATCATTTGTACCCTGAATATTGTTTTTGTTTTTTTGTCTTGTCTTCTAAATTTAGGACAGAAAGGCAGTTACTAAGACATGAGATAAATTAGGACTGTTGGGATGGCTCATACCTGTAATCTCAGCACTTTCAGCAGCTAAGGCAGGTGGATTGCTTGAGCCCAGGAGTTTGAGACCAGCCTGGGTAACATGGCAAAACCCCATCTCTACAAAAAATACAAAAAATTAGCTGGGTGCAGTGGCATGTGCCTGTAGTCCCAGCTACTCTGGTGGCTGAGGTGGGAGAATTGCTTAAGCCCAGGAGGTAGAGGTTATAGTGAGCTGAGA
>NW_016107745.1:48354-54058 GCF_001604975.1 Cebus imitator
ATGGTTTGAGATTTGATCCCATAAAGTTGTCAACATTTGCCTAGTTGTAGTAAAGTAGAGTGTCGTTTTGTACTTGTTGAGAACATGGTGTTTTTTTCTCCCTCCAAATCTTAGTGCATGATCCATAAAGGTTATTATTTTTCAACTTCTTTATTTTTTATTTTTTTTGAGACAGAGTCTCACTTTGCTACTTAGGCTGGAGTGCAGTAGCATGATCTTGGCTCACTGCAACCTCCACTTCCCAGGTTCAAGTGATTCTCCAGCCTCAGCCTCCTGAGTAGCTGGGATTACAGGTGTGTGCCATCGCATCTGGCTAATTTTTGTATTTTTACTAGAGACTGGGTTTCACCATGTTGGCCAGGCTGGTCTCAAACTCCTGACCCCAGGTGATCTGCCTGCCTCAGCCTCCCAAAGTGCTGGGATTACAGGTGTAAGCCACCATGCGCAGCTTGTTTTTCAACTTCTTAAAGGAGAAATTTAAGTTAAAATTTTAAGCAGTTACTCTAAATGAACTGAGTTTATACATTTGTCACAAGAAAATTACTATTTTTAGGCCAGGCACGGTGGCTCACGCTTGTAATCCCAGCACTTTGGGAGGCCAAGGTGGGGAGATCACCTGAGGTTAGGAGTTCAAGACCAACCTGGCCAACATGGTAAAACCCTGTCTCTACTGAAAATATAAAAATTAACCAGGTGTGGTGGCACACACCTGTAATCCCAGCTACGTGGGAGGCTAAGGCACAAGAATTGCCTGAACCTGGGAAGTGGAGGTGGAAATGAGCAGAGGTGGTGCCACTGTACTCCAGCCTGGGTGACAGAATGAGACTGTCTGAACAAAAAAAAAAAAACTATTTTTAGTTGAATACTAGCTTGTAATTGTAGTTATAGTACTTGTAAGTTGCTGTGGTTTTGAATGTTGCTCTTAAGACTGTTGTTAGTTACCCACTGGGTTTTAATTGCAAGGAAATTTCAGAGAATGTGGAAAAGTTTTGGTTAAGGCTGGAAAATATCTATTATTGCTTTCCTCAAAATTGGCTTCAGTGACTGAAACTTTAATGACAGCAGAATACTTTGAAAATATCATCTTTAAAGTCTAGCATTATTAAAATACTATAATAACTTATATATAAGTGATAGTTGCTTTTTTGTTGCTGAAACTGTGGTAAGAGGAAAGCATTATTAGCAAAATCCAGAAAAATATAGTATAAAAAAATTGGTAAATAGAGAATCTACAAAAATGGAATGTGGATGAGAAAGTGAGGCACGTGTATATAGGTTTGACATCTTTATATTCATTTGAATTCTTTGTTACCTTGGACTTTGCAGGTAAAGTTGTTTTTTCTTTTTGACAAACGGTATAATTGTTATCATTTAAATTTTTTAAAAAATTTTTTGTAGAGGCCACGTGCTGTGTCTCATGTCTGTAATTCCAGCACTTTGGGAGGCAGAAGTGAGGTGATTGCTGGAGGCCAGGAGTTTGAGACGATTCTGGGCTACATAGTGAGACTGCATCCTATAAAAAATTTTAAAAAATTAGCCGGGTGTGGTGGCACATTCCTGTAGTCCCAGCTACTCAGGAGGCTGGGAGGATCGCTTGAACCTGGAAGGTTGAGGTTGCAGTGAACGGTGATTGTGCTACTGCACTTCACTCTGAGTGAAAGAGCAAGACCCCTTTTCAATCAATCAGTAATAAAATACAACAAAAAATACATTTTTTTTTGTAGAGACAAGGTCTTGTTATGTGCCCAGACTGGTCTTGAACTCGTGGCCTCAAGCAGCTCTTCCAACATGGCCTCCCAAAGCACTAGGATTATAGGCAGGAGCTACCATGCCAGCTAAATTATTTTTTAAAATATCTTTTGTATATATCTACAATTTCCAATGAGTTTCTCATTTATTTATCCTTTTGAGATACAGTCTCACTCTGCTGCCTGGGCTGGAGTGCAGTGTTATGATCATGGCTCACTGCAGCCTCAATCTCCCAGGCTCAGGCAATCCTCCTGCCTCAGCCTTCTGAGTAGCTGGAACCACAGGCATACATTAACACACCCAGCTAATTTTAAAAAAAGTATTCATAGATTTAATAGCACCTGGAAAAAAACACACTGCAAAATGAAGAAGAAAAAAAATTTATTCATATAGAGTCTCCCTATGTTGCCCAGGCTGGTCTCAAACTCCTGGTCTCAAGTGATCTTCCTCCTTGGCTTCACGTGATCCTCCTTCCTTGGCCTCACGAAGTGTTGGGATTACAGGCGTCAGCCATCGTGTAAAGTTATATAAGACCCAACACCCATTTTAATGAAATATAAAGCTTGCAGAATTGAGCTCTGCCATGTCAAGAAACAAACTGTGTGTTCTAATTTCTGAATTGCTAACCGGGCTTCTAAATGTATATATTCATACAGGAGAGCATTACAGAGTCCTCGGTATATTGTTGGTGTTTCACTGAGCATTTGCCATTGTTTAGTACTGTTTGTCTCTGCATTTATTCAATATTACCATATGCTATAATCACTAGACCAGAGTAGAGCATCCGGCAAGCAGAGAATTCCAAGTAGAAGCCAAAATGAACAGTGGGAAATGAAGCTGCCATAAAATTTTGTGGACAGTTGTTGCAAAATGCTTTTCAAAAAGTGTATATAGTAAGTGGGAAAGTAGGTCACACTTCATTTTTTATAAGGTCCTTTCTTTATCCAACTTTCAGAAGTTGGTGTATACTTAATGATTAAAGTGAGCATTTATAATGGTGTAGAAATAATTTGAAAATGAGTTTAAAGAGTTAAACAATTTTGTACTTAATTCTATTTTTTGTAAATGATGGGCGTTTTTTGTTTTTGTTTTTGTTTTTTTTGAGACAGTTTCGCTCTGTCGCCCAGACTGGAGTATAGTGGTGCCATTTCGGCTCACTGCAACCTCTGCCTCCTGGGTTCAAGTGATTCTCCTGCCTCAGTCTCACGAGTAGCTGGAACTACAAGTGCGTGCCACCACGCCGGCTAATTTTTATATTTTTAGTAGAGATGGGTTTCACCATATTGGCCAGGCTGGTCTTGAACTCCTGACCTCATGAGCTGCCCGCGTCGGCCTCCCAAAGTGCTGAGATTACAGGCGTGAGCCACCGTGCTTGGCCCAATGGGAGTTAAAAAACAAACAAACAAACAAACAAAAACTTTAATAACATATACTTTTGATCATTTCTTTTTCTTCTTCTTTTCTTTCTTTAAAAAAAAAGAAGTTTAATAGAGATGAGGTCTATATTGCCTATGCTGGTCTTGAACTTCTGAGTTCAAGCCATCTTCCTGCCTCAGCCTCCCAAAGTGCTAGGATTACAGGCATGATCCGCTGTACCCAGCCTGGTCATTTCTTCTAATGGAAGGTCCTGTATGACTGAGAGAGACATGGATATATTAGGGTTTTGTTTATTCTCATCAAACTTTATTCCCAATTTTAGTCAGCAAATAAACTAGAGTTTTCTTTTCGTTTGCTGACTACTTTACTGTTAACTTACTATTTAGTAAGCAAGAACAAATTGAACCAACAATTTCGGGAATGAGAAAAGGAGCGAAGAATATATATTGCCTCTGTAATCCAAAAACAGAAAACTCACTGTAATCTGAGTAATTGAAAGAGTTGGATTTTGTGAAATGTGCGATTGAAACACTCTTTAAAAAGGAGGTTGAGAGTGTGGGCTGCCTCAAATCTTAACATTGAAGTTAAAGATAACATTTAATTTATCACAGATTTATTGTATACCTATTTAAAATGAAAACTCCATTGAGGGAGTCTTAAGAATTTGGGATGAGATGGTTGTTGTAACTGAGCAATAAGTATAGTTATCTTGGTGTCTTAATATTTGAGAGTAAAAGCATTTTTTAAATTGATTGTGTGGTTCTTTTGATTTAATAGAAAGGAACTTATAAGTTGATGTGGAAGAAGCAGCTTTTCTTTTTTTTTTTTTTTTTTTTTTTTTTTTTCATCTTTTGAAACAAGGTCTCACTCTGTCACCAGGCTGGAGGGCAGAGGCGCAATCACAGCTTACTGCAACCTCAAATTCCCAGACTAAGATAGTCTTTTTGCATCAGCCCTGAGTAGCTAGGACTACGGGCATGAATCACCATACCCAGCTAATTTTTTGTCGAGACAGCGTCTTGCTATGTTTCCCAGGCTGGTCTTGAACTCCTAGCTTCAAGTGATCTTCCTTCCTCAGTCTCCCAAAGTGCTGGGATTAAACTCTCTTGGTTGGATTTTCTTTCAAAACCATTAAAGTGAACACACATACACACACACACGATGACATAAAAATTCTTCCAGATTATATAAGTACCTTTATGATGGAAAGGAGGTAATTGATGTCCTTTATCCCTATTAGGTGTCAGGCTTTATGGTGGTCAGTTTATGTACATTATTTCATTTAATTATAACCACAAACTTAGAGGTATCTGTGTTCCCAATTTACAGTTGAGACCACTCATTGCAAATATAAAGGTAGGAAATGGGCTGGGCACAGTGGCTCACGCCTGTAATCCCAGCACTTTGGGAGTCAAGGCAGGTGGATCATTTGAGGTCAGGAGTTTGAGACCAGCCTGGCCAACATGGTGAGACCCCGTCTTTACTAAAAATATAAAAATTAGCCAGGTGTGGTGGTGTATGCCTATAATTCCAGCTACTCAGGAGGTTGACGCAGGAGAATTGCTTAAACCCAGTAGACAGAGGTTGCAGTGAGCCGAGATCGTACCACTGTATTCCAGTCTGGGCAACAGAGTGAGACTCTGTCTCCAAAAAATGGCAAGGAAGATACTGATCTAGATGGAGAGACAGTAATATTCTAAGATACTATTTGATTATGTGACCACTTACCAGAGTGGTCAAGAAAGCTGATTTCATGGAAGAGGTAGGACTTGTACTGTTGACTGAGAAGGGGAAGAAAACAGAAGAATGAGTTTTGTATAGATAGTGATGAGTTCAATTTGGACTTGTAGAGTTTAAGAAAGCAGATATTTTGATGTTAGTTAATGCCTTCAATAGTTAGATAAATTTTGGTATGATGTCGAGATATATGAACATTATAACTATGAAGAATAAAGATATCATTAAGCAAAATGGATTATGTAAAATCTATTAAATTTTTATTAATATACAAGCAAAACTTGTTTATTGTAGAAAAAATAGAACATAAAAATTAACACAAAGGAAAAAAATGTATAGTCCTCCCACTGGGTTGAATGAACTCTGATATTTTTCCTATGTGTGCTTCTTTCAGAAATACGGCTACACACACCTTTCTGCAGGAGAGCTGCTTCGTGATGAAAGGAAGAACCCAGATTCACAGTATGGTGAACTTATTGAAAAGTACATTAAAGAAGGAAAGATTGTACCAGTTGAGATAACCATCAGTTTATTAAAGAGGGTAAGTAAGGAGTGTGAATGCCAACCAGTTCAAATCAGCAAGAAATTAAATTCATCTTTTGGCCAGGCAGTTGCTCATGCCTGTAATCCTGGTACTTTTGGAAGCCAAGGCAAGAGGCCACGAATTCAAGATCAGCCTGGACAACCTAGTGAAACTCCATCTCTATAAAAAAAAAAAAAATTAGGCCGGGCGCGGTGGCTCAAGCCTGTAATCCCAGCACTTTGGGAGGCCGAGGCGGGTGGATCACGAGGTCAAGAGATCGAGACCATCCGGGTCAACATGGTGAAACCCCGTCTCTAC
>NW_016107745.1:54993-88132 GCF_001604975.1 Cebus imitator
TTTTAATAGACCTCTTTCTTTCTTCTTTCTCCCTTTTTAACCCATGTCTCTTTCATCGTTGATGTTCACTCAGCCTTGATGTCTGCTTTTATGGTGCATCATCATCTTCAATGTGACATGCTAAGACTTAATAGCTTTCAAAACTATAATATGTCACATCTGAGGCTGGGTGCAGTGGTTCATGCCTGTAATCCCAGCGCTTTGGGAGGCCAAGGAGTTTGAGACCAGTCTGGCCAACATGGTGAAACCCTGTCTAAACCAAAAAATACAAAAAATTACCCAAGTGTGGTGGTGCATGCCTGTAATCCCATCTACTTAGGAGTCTGAGACAGGAGAATCGCTTGAACCTGGGAGGCAGAGGTTGTGGTGAGCCGAGATTGTGCCACTGTACTCCAGACTGGGCAGCACAGCAAGACTCTGTCTCAAAAAAAAAAAAAAAAACAGTCACATCTGAAAAACAGGTACCTTGTATTTACTAGGTGACTCTTCATGCTAGTTTCCTAAGACTGTAGTCATTAACAGGTATTTTCATATTTTCACATAGAACAGTGAGGGAAAAGAGAAAGGCAGTATTGGGAACAACAAGAAATAACTGAAGCCTGATGGAAAAGAAATATGTAAGCATCTGGTTGGAACTAAAGACATTGGGAATGAAAACTGGCTCACACACACTTTCTTACCTCTTGTCTCAGAGGTTGGAGTAACCTGCTTCCATTCCAAAATAAACAAATCCTGTCTCCCTATTCACTCACTCTAATGACCTTTCTCTGCTTTATAGCTAAGCATTATGAAAGAGCAGTCTATATTGTTTTTACTTTTTCAGTTTCTCCTTTTCAATCCTTTGTAGTCAGATTCTGTTTCTATCTCCATTGCAGCTGCTCTTGCAAGTTATCAGTGATAATCTCTATCAAATAATGATACGTTTACTCATTATTTTTCTTGTCGTATTTAACTCTGATCAGTCTGTTTGAAAATCATTCCCCCTTTGTTCATCATGAAAGCATTCTTTTTTTCTCTTCCTACTGAGTGACTGCTATTTCTCAATCCTCTTTAATAGTTATTCTTCTTTTGCAAGTTTCCTAAACCATGATGCTTCTTATGGTTTTATACTTGGTTGTCTTTAGCTCTCGTTTTATATATTTCTTTCTGGATGGTTTTAGCCATGCCTAAAGCTTTCACTATGCTAGTGTTGCTAAAGTCTGAAGTCTATAGCTCTAGAACAAAATGTTTGTTTTGAATGCCAGACGTGTGTGTGTGTGTGTGTGTGTGTGTGTGTGTGTATCTGTGTGTATGTGTATATACACACATTATCTCATTTAATCATATATATATATATAAATTTTTTTTTTTTGAGACAGATTTTGCTCTTTTTGCCTAGCCTAGAGTGCAATAGCGCGATCTCAGCTCACCCCCACCTCCACCTCCTGGGTTCAAGTGATTCTCCTGCCTCAGCCTCCCAAGTAGCTAGGATTACAGGCATGTGCCACCACACCCAGCTAATTTTGTATTTTTAGTGGATAAGCGGTTCCTCCGTGTTGGTCAGGCTGGTCTCGAACTCTGAGCTCAGGTTATCCACCCACTTCAGCCTCCCAAAGTGCTAGGACTACAGGCATGAGCCACCATGCCCAGCCCAGATGTATATTTTTAACTAGTTAACTACTAGGCCTCTATCTGAATGTCTCACAAGTGTCTCAAAATCAACATGTCAGAGGCTGAGTGTATTGTCTAAAATGTGATCTTCCTTTACTTCCTGTCTTGGTTAATGGTTCTACCATCTACCTAGTTACTCAAGGCAGAAATCTGAGAATCATCCTATATTCTCCTGCCTCTTCCTCACTTTGCCAAATCCATTCATTGAGCATATCTTTCCAATTATCTTTCTTTTAATCCTCTTCTGTTACTCTCTTCTCTGTCATTGCTATCACCTTAGTTCACATTCTCTTTTTCTTACCTGGACCATCAGTAGAGACTTCTTGTTAGTCTTTTTGCTTTTAATCCATCCTTGTCCCCTTCTGATTCATCGTCTTCAGTGCAGTCAGAGTGATTTTTTTCTAAAAGGCAATATGAGCCTGTTATTTTACTGCTTAAAATTCTTAAATGGCCCTGTATTGCTTCCAGAATAAAACTCAAACTCCTTGGTGTCCCATACAAAGTTCTTCATTAGTCTTACTTTTTGCTTACTTTCTAGTCATATCTCCTACCACTCTCTACACATATCCTAAGATTCAGTTGTACCAGCTTATAGATTCATCAAAGCTGTTATGCTTTCTCATTTATACTTTCAGTTTCCACCATCTGGAGGACATTGATCCCTCTCTGCCTACACATGCCATTTCATTATTCAGGATTCAGTTCCACTGCCACCTCTTTGGTTAAGCTTTCTCTGGTGGTTTCCTTGCAGTTTGTGCTGACTTCTTTGTTTTATTATAGCATCCTTTGCATACTTGATTATAGAACTTAGCACATGTATGTATATGTATTTGTCATGCACTCAACTGTGAGTCCCCCCAGGGACAAGAGTCATGACCTTGCTTTTCATGTTCCCTGATCACAGGCCTTGAATAAATATGTGCTGAATGAATATAATATTGATGTGCCTTCTTCACATATCTTCCACTACCATAATTGTGGTAGAAAGGCGATAGCAGAGGCCCAAAGCATTCTGAAGTTTTGTGAATATCAAAGAAGAAGCTAGATGCCAGGATAAAAAACCAATTCTCAGATAAAGGGAACATGGGTCCTGACAGCCATTGTTCTTGAGGAACCAGGGAAGTTTGAACATGGCGAGTACCGAATGTCAGTTTTCTTTGCAATAGAGACTCCTCTAAGGTCTATCACAGTCATGCACCTGCGCTTATCATGTGGTGATTGAAGTGGCAAGGATTTGTAGATTTGAGATCTCCAGCTCCCATTTATATATTCCCACATTCTACCTAAATTCAGGCTTTGGAAGAGGTGAAATGGGTCATTCTTGCTATCTTTCTGAAGGTGTTGTTTCTTTTGTTCCCTTTGTTTTGGGGCAACCAGTGGCATTTGGTTTTAATTAGCTTCAGTTAAAAAGTATTTTATTTGACATTAATTATTAATGCTAATGGTCTTTTATATTTGTCCAAAGCTTTGTGCTATTGGACTTGAATTATATGAATAGCTGAGTTGAGCACCTGTAGACGTAACATGCTTTCCATTACAGCAATACGACTTGGGAAGAGCAAACAGAACACAAGACAGAGTCTACAGTTGCTGGAGGAAAGATATTGGTTAATGGTTATTTTTCTCTTATTGCTGCTCTTATTGTTTATTTACAACTTTGTGAATGCGTATGTGAAAGTAATGTATACTTAACTATAGAAAATTTGGAAACCACAGAAAAAAATTGTGTGTATAAAATGATGAGATTGTGAGAGGGGCACATACCCATAACCACACCAGCTTGAGGCAATCATGTTAATACATTGATGGATTTCTTTCTCGTGTTTTTTTTTTTTCTATGTACCCTCCACCCTTTACTTATGGTTTAAATAATAATAATAAAACCAACACCCATGTGTACACCACCATGCTTGAGAAATTGCATTTTGTTAATGTAGTATTGAACCTAAATCTTCTTTTCCCTTTAGGAAATGGATCAGACAATGGCTGCCAATGCTCAGAAGAATAAATTCTTGATTGATGGGTTTCCAAGAAATCAAGACAACCTTCAAGGTTGGAACAAGACCATGGATGGGAAGGCAGATGTATCTTTTGTTCTGTTTTTTGACTGTAATAATGAGGTAATGAAAATCTTCATCTGCCCACATAAGCTTTAAGCAACTGTCAGTCAACTATTAGAGAAAAACAAAGAATTTTTTTTACTTATATTTACGTTTTATATTGGGAGCAGTGCTTTTCGAATTGGTAGAATGGATGGACAGAACAGCACTGTCTTGCTGTTGGAGTATTAAAAGCTGTTTGGCATTAGCATCCTTGTGGAGCTAAATTTTGCAATTTTGATTTATTTTCAAAATAACAAGAATCAGTTTTGTTTTTTTAAAAAATAAGAATTGACACACATAATGATATTAGTGAAGCTGAACTACTTTCTGAGGTAGACATTACTGTCTAAGAGCATCTTGCCTTAGGGTGTTGTTTACTGGAAGAGAAACACATTTCTGAGGAGTTGGGGAGATTTCTGTTTTAAAGAAACATCCAGCATAGCCTGATTTGTCTTAAGAGTGAAATGATCTTGAAAAAAGCAAACAAATGTAATTTGCTTTTTTCTTTTCTTTTTTTTTTATCTTTTATTTTACAAATGTAATTTTCTTTCTGGTAGTTCTAATAAGGAAGCCAGACATACCTTTGAATAACTTAATACATTTCTCAGAATAATTTAATTAAAAAGGCCTGACTCTGACAGCTGCTGTCATATAAATTTTATTAAATTAATGCCACAGCCTAAAAGACCAGGAATCTGAAGTAGTACCTTGAAAGAAGTTGGCTGTTCTTAGGTTGAATTGTAAATGTGTCTTTGGTGGAGAGACTTGCTGCAGCCTTTGTGTTGTTTTATTTTATTTTATTTTGAGACCAAGTCTCATTCTGTTGCCCAGGCTAGAGTACAGTGGTGTGATCTCGACTCACTGCAACCTCCGTCTCCCTGGTTCAATCAAGCAATTCTTCTGACACAGCCTCCCAAGTAGCTGGGATTACAGGTGTGCACCAGCAGGCCCAGTTAATTTTCATATTTTTAGTAGAGACAGGGTTTCACCATGTTGGCCAGGCTGGTCTCAAAGTGATCCTGACCTCAAGTGATCCACCTGCCTCAGCCTCCCAAAGTGCTGGGATTACAGGCATGAGCCACTGCACCTGGCCTCTTGGGCTCTTTTAAAATGTGACTCTTTTCTTCCAACCCCCAAAAATATGTTTTCATTTACCCTTCAAAGTTAACTTTAGAATGTTACCACAGCTTTATAACTAAGGAATGTTTATCACAATTAACAAGGGATGCTTTATTCAAATGCAAATATGTTGACTCAAATATCTGGAAATTATGGAATTATCAAAAAGTAAGCAAAAATGGAACAAAGTTTGAGGCATGTAATTCATACCTAATAAGTTAATAATATGTCTGAGATGAAACCATACACATACAGATCTTTTTATTGCAGTTTGAAAAAAAATACACAGGAAAAACTGAGTCATGAATGAATTCTTATTATGCTTTGTACTTATTTAACCTAGTTTATATAAATTGAACCACATGTTTAAATTTAAAAGGACTTTGCATGTTGATTAATGAATTAGACACATTGGGTTTATTGTAGAGGTTTTTTTTTTGGTTATTTCTTTAAACTCTGTTTTCTTTTTAGGTTAAAAGAATGGCAAATTCATATCTTTATTTTTTTAATAACTTTATATTTCTTTTTAGATCTGTATTGAACGATGTCTTGAGAGGGGAAAGAGTAGTGGTAGGAGTGATGACAACAGAGAGAGCTTGGAAAAGAGGTACTGTGCAGTTTTTACATACACCACTTCAGTCCCAGACCTGCCCCGTTTGGTCCAGGAAAAAAAAGTCACATTTAAACATGTAAAATGGCTGGTTTAAGATGTTAAGTGAATTGGTCAGGGCAAATCCAGTGTTCTGTGAGCTATCCTATAACATATAGAAGAAAGGATGGATACCTAGAACCTTGCAATATTTTCTTCTTTTGCAGAATTCAGACCTACCTTCAGTCAACAAAGCCGATTATTGACTTATATGAAGAAATGGGGAAAGTGAAGAAAATAGATGCTTCTAAATCTGTTGATGAAGTAAGTGTTCCTAGCCTGTCTTTAAAAAAACATGTCATATAAAAATGTGATTATTTGTTTTGGGGTAGGCAGGAGAAAAGGAATACTATCACAGATTAGTTTTTCAAGACACTGAAGTCTGGGCATGGTGGCTCATGCCTGTAATCCTAGCACAGGAGTTCGAGACCAGCCTGGGCAACATACTGAGACTGTCTCTTAAGAAAAGAAAAGAAAACAAGACGCTGGAGACTAAATGAATAATTAGGGTTTTTCCATTTTGAGTAAAATCTAAAATGGGATTTACAATTTCAAACTTGTTCTTCATGACAATTGGGTGGTTTTTGAATTCCAAACTTCCTCCCAAGCGCTAGAAAACTGGTATTTTAAGAAATGTGAGTTGGGGCCGGGCAGTGGCTCACACCTGTAATCCCAGCACTTTGGGAGGCTGAGGTGGGCAATATCACCTGAGGTCAGGAGTTCGAGACCAGCCTGGCAAATGTGGTCAAACTCCATCTCTACTAAAAATACAAAAATTAGCTGGGTGTGGTCGTGGGAGCCTGTAATTCCAGCTACTTGGGAAGCTGAGGCAGGAGAATTGCTTGAACCCGGGAGGTGGAGGTTCAGTGAGCTGAGATCGTGCCATTGCACTCCTGCCTGGACAACAGGAGCAAAACTCCATCTCAAAAAAAAAAAAAGTGAATTGGAACACGTAAATGGCAAGTCATCTCACTCAAGAGCTCCAGGCTTCTTTCTTCTGCCACAGAACAAATAGCAGCAGAGATGCAAGGTTTCCATGACTTATCACTTTTCTCTTTTTTTATAAGTCATTGATCTCTAAACTGTAGTTTGTAAGCCCAGCAAAATTTCTAGTATCTCTTACTGAACCTAATCTCCCTTTCCCCAATTCCCTGACTCTTCATCCTCTTATAGTCATAAGATAAAAGAGAAAGGCCCAGAGGAAGAAGATTCAGGGACTCTTTTTTTAATCCATTGACACTTTGTATAGAGGTGAGATAATACATGAGAAAACTGTGTTTTAGAATCAGAGCTAACAAGCCACTTCTGTTTATATTTTATCAAATTATTGGTAGGCTATCAAGAAGAATATTTTGTCCTAAAAGTACTAATTGAATTTAATATAGTCACAATTTTATATGTATTATTTATATAATATTACCATCTAAAGTAAAATAGATGAAACTAAGAAGTTAAGTGATTTTTAAACATGTTTCATTTTGAAAATTAATGTAAATTTGATTATTTTTAATAAGAACTTAGCTGTGTGGTATTTTAACAATGATTATCATCTTTTTAAAAATTATTATCATCTTTTTCCTTTACAGGTTTTTGATGAAGTTGTGAAGATTTTTGACAAGGAAGGCTAATTATAAACCTGAAAGCATCCTTGAAATCATGCTTGAATATCGCTTTGATAGCTGCTATCACAACCCCTTTTTAAGGCAATTTTAATCTTTCATAACTACATCTCAATTAGTGGCTGGAAAGTCTATGGTTAAATAAATTAAATTTTTTATTTTTTTTTTGGTCACAGGAATAGACAGTGAATTCAGGTTTAACTTCATCTTAGTTATGGTGCTCACTAAACAAAGAAGGGTATTAGCTAGTTTATTTTTTTTTAATTCAAAAAGAATATCCCTTTTATAGTTTGTGCCTTCTGTGGGCAAAACTTTTTAGTACGCATATGTATATCCCTTTAATAATTACAACGTGTTAGGATTTAGGGATACCCACTTTCTCTTTTTCTTGCAAGTTTTAAATTTCCAACCTTAACTGAATTTGTGGACCAAATATCAAAGGAACTTTTTTGTGTAGTCAGTTCTTGTACAATGTGTTTGGTAAACAAACTGAAAATGGATTCTCAGCGGTGTTTTAGTATTTATCAAATAACTGACCATTTGCTATAGAAAGGTGAGAAAACTTAGGCTTTGTTTTACTACAACTTGTTCAAAGTTGTATGACAGGGCATATTCTTTGCTTCCAAGATTTGGGTTGGGGGCACTAGGGGTTCAGAGCCTGGCAGAATTGTCAGCTTTATTCTGACATAATCTAAGGGTATGAGGCAAGGATCACATCTAATGATTGTGTTCCTTATACTCTGTTATATAGTGTTATTCATGATTCAGCTGATCTTAAAATTTCTAGCAGTGGAACCTTGAAATGCATGTGACTAGATTTATGCTAAAATGATTCAGTTAGCATTTTAGTAACACTTTAAAGGGTTTTTTTTGTTTTCTAGACTTAATAAAAGGTTAGGATTAATTAGAAGAAGCAATCTAGTTAAGTTTTCCATTTGTATTTTTATTTTCTTGAATACTTTTTTCATAGTTATTTGTTTAAAGAGATTTAAAAATCATTGCACTTTGGTCAGAAAAATAATAAATATATCTTATAAATGTTTGATTTCCTTCCTTGCTATTTTTATTCAGTAAATTCTTGTTTTGGCATTATGCTGAAGCACTGAAAGATAAATAATTTTTAAAAGGCTATAGAGTCTAAAGGAATATTCTTTCACATCAATCCTTCCTTAAAAATCTCTGAGAAATTTGTTTTCGCCTTACTTGTTTTTCCTTCTGTCACCAATGCTAAGTGTTATCCAAGGTCCTTAATATGAGATTTCTTAAAATCTTAAAATGTTTCTTATTTTCAGCACTTACACCATTTGGTACACAGGGTCAAATAGGGCAAATAATTTTGTCTTTGTATAATTAGATTTGATATTTAAAGTCACTGGGAATAGTGAGGACAAGTTAATGGATGTTTTTATATTTTAATAGAATCATTTATTTCTATGTGTTATGAAATTCACTTACTAATGATAAATTTTTCAACATTCTTGCCATTAGAAATCAAAGTATTGCTAAGTACTGTAACATATTGGCCACCAAAGTTCGTATTCAGATTATCTTGGTTTCTTGGAAAAGATAGGAATGAGTTCTTATCTAGTGTTACAGTCCAGCCAATACAGAGGTGGTTTAATCAAACAGCTCTAGTATGAGGCAAAAGTAAAGACTAAGGCTTCGAGAGCATTCCTGCTCACATAAGTGAAGAAATCTGTCAGATAGGAATCTAAATATTTATACTGAGACTATGAAAGCAACCTTAAAGTTTTGAAGAAGACTGTTGAGACTAGGTGCTTTGCTTCCTTTCATCAGATATATTTCTGTGGCATTTGAGAACAGAAACCGAGAAACATGGTAATAACTAAATTATGAGGCTTTGCTTTTTGTTTGCTTTTAAGTAGAAAAACATATTGGCAACATTGAGTTTTGGAGTTGATTGAGATAATCTGACTTAACTAGTTTTGTCATTCCATTTGTTAAAGATACAGTCACCAAGAAGTTTCTGAGTTTTTTGAAAGACCCCAATTTAAGCCTTGCTACTTTAAAAAAAAAATAACATTATTTCCATTCAGTGATGTTGGATGTATATGAATTATTTAGTAAATGATCTCAATAAATTTTGTGCTGTGGCCTTTGCTATTTGTTGGCTCAGATTTCTGTTCTCTAAGTATATTGAAGATCAAGAAGTATCCTGTTTAACATGTAGGTCCTTACACTACAAAGGCAGAGTTCAGGATTGTCAATGAAAAGAGTCAAACTCTGTAAAAATATTTAAAGAGATTTATTCTGAGCCAAATATGAGTGATCAGTGGCTTGTGCCACAGCCCTCAGGAGACCCTGAGAACATGTATGTATGGTGGTGGGTATGCAGCTTGTTTTTATACATTTTAGGGAGATATGAGACATCAGTCAATACATGTAACATGTACATGGTTCAGTCCAGAAGGGTGGGACAGCTGGAAGCAGGAATGGGGAAACATCCAAGTCTTAGGCAGTTAAAGATTTTCTGATTGGCAATTGGTTGAAAGAGTTACTATAAATAGAAAGGAATGTCTAGGACCAAGGTTTTATCATGCAGATGAAGCCTCTGTGTAGCAGGATTCAGAGAAAATAGATTGTAAATGCTTCTTATCAGACTTAAGAGTCTGTTCTAGCAGTAATTTCAAACAGGAGGAGACCTATAAGGAGGCATTTCTGGCTCTCCCTTCCCATCATGGCCTGAAACTAGTTTTTTGGGTTAACTCTGGAATGCCCTTGGCCTAGAGGGGGATCCATTCAGATGGTTGTGGGAGTGCTTAGAATTTTATTTTTGCTTTACAGGATCCAGGAAAATTTTTCATCCGGTTTTTCTGTTTCGGCTTAAGCAGAAAGCATGATTTTATCCCATTCCTTCAAGAAGTAGTCTCCACTGAGACACAAGCAGCCTATTTCATTACCTAGCAGCAGCATCAATCACTTGTCTCTTTTGGGGGAAGATAACAGTAAGCAGTGTATATCAGGATGCAGGCTTTTTGTGGACTTGTGGCTTTGCTCTTGTATTAAGGCTTCCCAAACACTCCAGTGGTCCCTGGAGATAATAGTGGCTGAAAGTACTGGCCAGATAAGGTCAGCATCTTCTCCCTAGAGGTTTGGTTGTCATCTTCAAACACATACTAATTGCATAAGCAAACAGTACTACAAACACATTTTCTGCCTTCCAGGAGGTTATTATTATTATTTTGTCCAAAACATTCTGATATGAATAGATCTTCCAATGTCTTCTGTTGGTTAACTTTAATCATTCTTATTTATTCTATTTCAGTTCTCCCTAGCCCACCTGCATACTTCAGCTAAATTAAGTATTCCTTAATTGTAAGCATTTTTTTCCCATGCTGTCAAGTTCAATTGTAAGCACTTTTTTTTTTTAATGAAAGGAAGGAAGCTCCTTTATTTTGTACCAAGGAGAAAGGAAAACAATGGTCCTAATCACTTACTCCTTTATTTTCTCATCCCTGAGGCCAGTGTCAATACTCTCTTGTATTCTGGTATACTTTTCTTTGGATGGGTGTGGTTACTGTGCTTGTGATGTTACTCTTGGACCTCAGATAAGCCTGGAAGGTCACCATCTTTTCTGTTGTGCGGAGAGCTGAAGAACTAAGTTGAATTCTGGCTGCTGCCATATACCTGATGTCAACCATACCACATCCAGATTATCACTCAGGCTTACACCTTTATGGGAACTCCTTTATGGGAGTTCATCAGAGCAGAACCTATTTCTCTTAGGTTCCTCTACTTTAATGAGGCTTTTCCTTTATGGCTTTGTCCTCCTGAAACAAAGAGGGTAAGAGAAGAGGGTTTATTTTGTCTTATTTAGGGAGATAAGAGTAATACATCAGAACATTTCTCTAGGTGAGGGTCTTTCAGCTACAGAAGATTATTTTTTATTTATGATATATTTTAATGTAACTGTATGCAACTTCTGAACACTGGTCTTTGACACCATACCCAGCCAGAGTAAAAACATCTGCAGAGACAGGTTACCAGATACTTTCCCACATCGCAGCCCTAATGTTAGATAAGCACAGATACACTCTAAGAATTGTCTTCTACACAGTGAAGTCAAGCAGTTAAGCAGCATACTACATATGTATCCTCATTTATTTGAAGAACCACAAATTAAAAGAGAAAGTAAAAATTTTTTAAAGCCATGAATGTGAGCTTTGGGAATGCTCTTACAATACTATTTTGAAGGTTTTCTGGAAGAAATATACTCTCAGTAGCTAATTCTATGAAATTAGAAAAAAAAGATATGTGGTCTCAAGATGAGCTTCCAAGAAAAACCCTGAACTGAGTAAGTTTCCTTGTTAGTGTCTAAGCCTTTGCAGCCCTTTGAGGACTGTGGGTTGAACTGGCCTTTTTTTTGTTTTTGAGATGGAGTCTCACTCTGTTGCCAGGCTGGAGTGCAGTGGCGCGATCTTGGCTCACTGCAACCTCTGCCTCCTGGGTTCAAGCAGTTCTCCTGCCTCAGCCTCCCATGCAGCTGGGGCTGCAGGCACATACCACCATGCCCAGCTAATTTTTGTGTTTTTTAGTAGACAGGGTTTCACTGTAGCAGGAGCGGCCTGGGGAAAGGATCTCTCGGACACCGAATACAGGAGGAAGGAATTTATTTCAGCTAGGAGCAAGGTGGCATAGGTGCCTAACAGCCAAGCCCGTCTAACAAAGGGAGGTTCAGGCTTTATATAGGCTCATACTTTAGATGTTACACGTGGAAGAATCTTAGGTTCATAGTTTTAGGACTCACATGTGAAAAGGTTTTGGTTTACAGTTTTAGGACTCACATGTGAAAAGGTTTCTGGTTTGATCTTGTTTTAATTAAAAATAGTGCCTTCTGGAGAGTTTCCCCAAGGCCTAGCCTGTTGCTTTGAGGAAGGAGATTCAGGAGGCGCCAGCTGGCCTGCTCTCTCCTTTATTGAGATGCACAGTGGATGACAGAGGGTGAGGGAATCCCAAATGCCTGGATCTCCCTCCTCATCACCATGTTGGACAGGATGTTCTCGATCTCTTGACCTTGTGATTCGCCCACTTCAGCCTCCCAAAGTGCTGGGATTACAGGTGTGAGCCACTGCGTCTGGCCTGAACTGGCCGTCTTATAGCTGCTTGGCTTCAAGGACACCCAGAAGGGAAAGACATTGAATAGTTTCATTAGTTGGCACTTAAAAGGACAAAGCTGTGTGCATGGCTCACCTTAAGTTGTTTATTAGTTTTGTTAAAAAGGATTTTAACAAATGGCTCCAAAATAGCTGCCAGCACTTGGCCAGTCTAGTAGGTATGATTGTGAAGAGACTGCATTGAAATGTCCTTGTCAAAATGTCATACTGTGTTCTTTTTAATTACCAGGTGCACAATAAGCACTACCATTGTCCTATCCTCAACTGGTATAACAGATTTGTAAATCATTATTTACATGCTTTGGAGGGGAAAAATGCTGACGTTTAAAGACTAATTTTTTAGGAGTGGGCGCAGTGGCTCACACCTGTAATCCCAGCACTTTGGGAGGCCGAGGTGGGTGAATCACTTTAGGTTAGGAGTTTGAGACCAGCCTGGCCAACATGGTGAAACGCCGTCTCTACTAAAAATACAAAAACTAGCCCGGCATGGTGGGGCATGCCTGTGGTCCCAGCTACTTGGGAGGCTGAGGCAGGAGAATTGCTTGAGCCCAGGAGTGTAGGTTGCAGTGAGCCGAGATTGTGCCACTGCACTCCATCCTAGGCAACAGAGTGAGACTCTGCCTCCAAATAAATAAATAGACTAATTTTTGATTGGGTCAAAATATTCCCACATTAACATGAACTAATTGGAACAGCTACATCAGAATCCCCCTGGTTCCAAAATAACTGTCAGAATGTCCATGTCATAGTGTCAAAGATGATTGAGCAAAGACTATCTATAGTCCTTCCTTTCTCTGTTTAAGGTCTTTACTTAGGTCTGGATAAGTGCTGTTTGGGAAAAGAAGATAACTCCTGGACTTGGGGCTGCTGCTACTGTGTTCAAATGGAAATTCTGAAATGCAGGGGATGTGATGGGATGGGGGAGGGAGAGTAAAGCCATTTGTATAGAGAAGCAGGAGTTACATCTAGTTCTACTTTATACATGGTGGTTCTTTTTTATTGTTGTTCTTTTACTTTTTATTCCTTTACCTATTGGTCGTGACAGAGAAGGAGACACACAGCTCAGCCACCAGCCGCAGGGGACATGATGGTTCTTGCTGGAACTTTCTTATTCTATCAGTAATCACTCCCACAAAACACTATGTCTTAATCTGTTCAAAAGTCTTCACGTTCACAGACCACACTCGCACTTCTCTCCATGGGTATTTTGTTGATGAAAATAGGATTCAGGAATGTGATTTTCTTAACACCATCTATCTTCCTTCATCTTTAACTTGTGGTTTTAGTACTTTTGTGGCTATTTCTGAGTTTTGTTTATGTATTTGACTTAAGAAAGTAGCTGTTTATAGTCAGCAGCTAAATCACTGTTTTATATGACACAGATTATGGCCAGTTGGTGAAATAATAGCTAGGTACACATAGGAGGTATTACCACAGTCTGTCATCACATTCATGCAATGGTCTGTCATTTTAATTTAGCTAACTGGCCACTAGCAAGCCAATTTTCAGGGATGCTGACCCCTGTGACTGGAATCAGAGATTTGTTGCAGGCAGTCCACCTCTTTCTTAGGCCATGCTTCTGTCACCAGACCAAGGGAAGACAATAGCACCAAAATAATCACATTACAAAAACTGGCTGGCCATTCATTCAAAATATGTTTGAGACATCGGGGATACAACCATCAGTTACTATACAACCATTACCCTCAATAGGGTTACTAGATAAACTCGAATCCTGTGGTTTCTTAGCTGACTGTGTTTCTGTAGAGTGCTTTAATGCTGGCACACTGTTTCAGCTCTGTGATTTTGTTTTCTTTTCCCAGCAGTTCTGAGGCAGGTTGGAATGGGGATTTTCCTGTTTCAGGGATGATCAAACTGAGGCCCGAAGAGTCCAAGTCAGTAGCCGCAGTCTTTACACTAGAGAGTGGTGGGTTTGGAACTAGAACCCAGACCTCCGGTCTTTAAAGATCTGCCTCCCAGGCCGGTGTGGTGGCTCACGGCTGTAATCCCAGCACTTTGGGAGGCTGAGGGGAGCAGATCACCTGAGGTCAGGAGTTTGAGACCAGCCTGGCCAACACGGTAAAACCCCATCTCTACAAAAATAGAAAAATTAGCTGAGCATGGTGGCATGCACGTGTAATCCAAGCTACATGGGAGGCTGAGGCAACAGAATTGGTTGAACCCGGGAGGCAGATGTTGCAGTGAGCCAAGATTATGCCCCTGCACTCCAGACGGAGAGCAAGACTCTGTCTCAGAAAAAAAAAAAGATCTGCCTCCTGTCTTTCTAGTCTCTGCTGCCTATGTGTAATAAGGAACCGTGACCTCTAATACCCCACCGTGCTTCCCATCACTAGGCTATTACCCTTGGTTATTTCCTCATTGCATAGCTCACCACGTGGAGTTACTTTCACTTATTGTTTGATTTCCCCCACTAGATTTTCAGTGCCAGAAGACCACTTACCTTGTTTATTCCTGTTTTCTAATACCTACACAAGTGCCTGCACGTAGTAGGCACTCAATAAATATTTGTTGAAAAATAAACTGAAAAAGAAATGTATTTTTGGCAGTGGCTGTAGCTACAAGTTACATCATTGAACTTTGGGTCCCAGTAGGGTCTGCTTGTGATCTCGTTAGGATTCTATTTTCATTCCCTCTGAAGATTGGGAGCTGATCATCATGAAGTACTGGGACCCCACCAGCTTCCCTCTGTTTTCAGTACACAACTCATGAAAAGACTTACAATATGACTTATCTTGGGGGGAAAAAAGAAAGGGATAAGAAATTGGTGAAAATATCACCCTCCTATCCATAGTTCAATCTATGTTGACAGATTTTTTTTTAACCTATTGTACCTCTATTTCATTATTACTATGTTAGGACATGGAAAATCTCTGCTTTATGAAGGCTTTTGACAATTTTTGTTCGCGCCACAGATTTGAAACGACTTAATATAAATTTCTACTTGAAGCCTTATAAGATTATAGTACAACCTCAGCAATTTAACATTAAATTTAAAAATTAATGTTAAAATTTAACAATTTAATTTTTTGAATTTATTGAATTCGAAAAGAATAAAGTTATATGCTTTTAGCCTGCTTTCTCCTCTATAGCTGCGTGTTGTGGTTCTTAATTAATGAAGTCTTTGAATGGGAAAGAGATTTCAGAGGTCTTAGTTGTATTTCTCTATTGCCTTACTGACCTGGCACAGAGTAGATTATTAAATGTTTGTATATTGAAAGAAGGAAGCTGGGCACAGTGGCTCCCGCCTGTAATGCCAGCACTTTGGGAGGCTGAGGTGGGTGGATCACGAGGTCAGGAGTTAGAGACCAGCCTGACCAGGCAGAACCCCATCTCTACTAAAAATACAAAATTAGCTGGGTGTGGTGGTGGCACAGGCCTATCTATAATCCCAGCTACTCGGGAGGCTGAGGCAGGAGAATCACTTGAACCCGGGAGGGGGAGGTTGCGGTGAGCCAAGATTATGCCATTGTACTCTAGCCTGGCCTGCAAGAATGAAACTCTGCCTCAAAAAAAAGAAAAAAAGAAGGAGCCGAGCGCAGTGGCTCACGCCTGTAATCCCAGCACTTTGGGAGGCCAAGGCGAGTGGATCACGAGGTCAAGAGATCGAGACCATCCTGGTCAACATGGTGAAACCCCGTCTCTACTAAAAATACAAAAAATTAGCTGGGCATTGTGGTGTGTGCCTGTAATCCCAGCTACTCGGGAGGTTGAGGCAGGAGAATTGCCTGAACCCGGGAGGCGGAGGTTGCAGTGAGCCGAGATAGCGCCATTGCACTCCAGCCTGGGTAACAAGAGCGAAACTCCATCTCAAAAAAAAAAAAAAAAAGAAGGAAAGTGTCCTCTTCAAAGCCCTCCAGATAGGAGCAGAACTAGGCCTAGAACCCAATTCTTCTTTCTCCCAGCTCTTATTCCTCAACACCAACATGCTTTTTTTCTTTTTTTTTTTTCTAAGAAGAAAAGGGGTCTGGCTCTGTTACCCCATTGCAATCTCCGCCCTTAATCAGGCTCAATCAACCCTCCCACCTCAGCTTTCCGAGTAGCTGGGACCACATGCATGCACCATCATGCCCAGCTAATTTAAAAAAAATTTTTTATAGAGACAGGGTTTTGCCATGTTGCCCAGGCCAGTCTCCAACTCCTGAACTCGAGTGATCTGCCTGCCTCAGCCTCCCAAAATTTTGGGATTATGGGCGTGAGTCATTGAGCCACGGTGCCTGGCCACCAACATGCTTTTATCTCCTTCATTCCTAAAAAACACTTGGAAAGTATCCTGTGATGCTCCAGAACCACTATATTATTATGTAACAAGATTTCCTTCAGTGTGCTGAGCATTTGTTGAATGTCTGTTAAATTGTATTTAAAACAACTAGTGCCTCAAGCCCTACCCCAGAAATTCTAATTTTATTTATTTATTTATTTATTTATTATTTTAAAATTTATTTTATTTTATTATTATTTTTTTTTGAGATGGAGTTTCGCTCTTGTTACCCAGGCTGGAGTGCAATGGCGCGATCTTGGCTCACTGCAACCTCCGCCTCCCGGGTTCAGGCAGTTCACCTGCCCCAGCCTCCTGAGTCGCTGGGATTACAGGCACGCACCGCCATGCCCAGCTAATTTTTTGTATTTTTAGTAGAGACGGGGTTGCACCATGTTGACCAGGATGGTCTCGATCTCTTGACCTCGTGATCCACCCGCCTCGGCCTCCCACAGTGTCTAATTTATTTTATTTTATTTTATTTTAGAGACAGAGTCTCACTGTCACTCAGACTGGAGTACAGTGGTGCAATCTTGGTTCACTGTGACCTGTGCCTCCCAGGTTCAAGTGATTCTGCCTCAGCCTCCTGAGTAGCTGGGACTATAGGCACGTGCCACCATGCCTGGCTAATTTTATATTTTTAGTAGAGATGGGGTTTCACCATGTTGGCCAGGCTAGTCTCAAAATCCTGACTTCAAGTGATCCGCCTGCCTTGGTCTCTCAAAGTGCTAGGATTGGAGGTGTGAACCACCACGCCTGGCCTCTAACTTAATTTTTAAGGCTCTCCGGGTGAATCTAAAGCAGTGGTTCACTCTTATTTATTTACATATTATTTTGAGACATAGTCTTAATCTGTCACCCAGGCTGCAGTGCAGTGGTGTGATCTTGGCTCACTGCAACCTCTGCCTCCCAGGTTCAAGCGAATGTCTTGCCTCAGCCTCCTGAGTAGCTGGGATTACAGGCGCATACCACCATGCCTGGCTAATTTTTGTATTTTTAGTAGAGATGGGATTTTGCCACTTTGGCCAGGCTGGTCTTGAACTCCTGACCTCAGGTGATCTGCTCTCCTTGGCATCCCAAAGTGCTGGGATTGCGGCATAAGCCACTGCGCCCAGCCCATAGCCGGCTAATTTTTGTGTTTTTAGTAGAGACGGGGTTTCACCATGTTGGCCAGGCTGGTCTCAAACTCCTGACCTCAAGTGATCCCACCTCAGCCTCCCAAAGTGCTGGGATTACAGGCATGAGCCATACTCCAGGCCCTGCATTTCTTTTATATGTCAAATGATACTGATATTGATACTTCAAGAACCACTGTACTAAACAAAGGGATCAGAGCAAATAATGGAAACTTGCAACCTTGTATCTTTGCGGGCAAGGAATCAAGTCTTGGTCTTTTTGACACATTCATTCACATGTTCATCACAGCACTATTCACAATAGCAAAGACATGGAATCAAGTCAGGTACCCTTCAGCAGTGGACTTGATAAAGAAAATGTGGCACACATTTACACCCTGAAATACTGTGCAGCCATAAAGAAAATCCAAAAGTATGCTCTTTGCAGCAACATGGATACAGCTAGAGGCCATTATCCTAAGCGAATTAATGCAGGAACAGAAAAGTAAATACCTGTTCTCACTTAGAAGTGGTAACTAAGCATTGGGTATACATGGACACAAAGATGGGAACAATAGACACTGGGGGCTGCACAAGAGTGAGAGGCAAGGAAAAACTACCTACTGGGAATTATGCTCTCTACCTGGGTGACAGGATCAGTTGTACCCAAAGCCACGCATCACGTAATATAACCATTAACAGAGCTGCACATGTACTCCCTGAATCTAAAATAAAAGCTGAGAAAAGAAAAGTATTGGCCTTTTTATCCACAGTGTCTAGCACAGAGTGGTACTTAGTGTTTGATGAATTGACATTGGTGACAACCCATAGTGAAAGCTCACAAATTAAACAGTTGCTTTACTCTACTGCCATTCCTGAGCTCACAGTGAGAGGGAAGTACTGCAAGAGTGTCACAAATGTTCTCGCACTAAGGGAGTTGTCACATGGATGGCAGTTTGGCATATGGGCTTCCTATTATCTTACTTAGCAGCTGTCACTGTCTCAAAAGGTGAGGAGAGGCTGTGTGTGGTGGCTCACATCTGTAATCCCAGCACTTTGAGAGGCTAAGGTGGGTGGATCACTTGAGGTCAGGAGTTTGAGACCAACATGGCCAACATGGTGAAACCCTGTCTCTACTAAAAATACAAACCATTAACCAGGTGTGGTGACTCGTGCCTGTAGTCCCAGCTACTTGGAAGACTGAGGCAGGAGAATCGCTTGAACCCAGGAGTCCGAGGCTGCAGTGAGCCAAGATTGCAACACTGCACTCCAGCCTGGTGACAGAGTGAGACTCTGTATCAAAACAAAAACAAAAAATGGTAAGGAGAGGCCAGGGGACTACCACCACTGTCTGCAATCCTCTGAAGGGAGATGGAGTAGATGTGTTCAGCGTGGGCTTGAGGGCCGAGCTAGAGCGGTGGAAGCAACATAAGGAAGACCGTCTAACATTAGAGCCTCCCAACACTGAACTGGACCGCCTGAGAACACGATCACTGTCCCTGGAAGTGTGAATGCAGGGCCTGGATATCTTTGGCAGGATGCTTTAGTCTTTCACTCTGGAGATTCATGGTTTGGGGACCATCTTCTTCGAGTGGGTATCTAAGTCTGAAGTCCACCTGGAATTCCAGACATTCGCTGACACATAAGAGTTCCCTGTATATACAAGTGGGGAGGAAAGGTTAAGGGGCATCATGAGGATCTGGGTTCTTAAGGTTAAGGGGCATCATGAGGACCTGTGCCTTACCATAAGAGCCCAAATGCTGGTCAGGAGATTGAGACCATCCTGCCCAACATGGTGAAACCCTGTCTCTACTAAAAATGCAAAAATCAGCTGGGATGGTGGCGGATACCTGTAATCCCAGCTACTCAGGAGCCTGAGATAAGAGAATCGCTTGAACCTGGGAGGTAGGAGGTTGCAGTGAGCCGAGGTTGCACCACTGCACTCCAGCCTGGCAGCAAAGTGAGACTCCATCTAAAAACAAAAACAAAAACAAAAACCCAAATACTGAGGAGTCTACCTAAGCCTCTGCTTCTGCCTCCCACCCTCTCCCTGGGTGTCCTCCCTAGTGCCTGGGATAGGTGCTTGACAAAGTTTACAGGCATTAATCGTGCTGGTGGGCAGGAGGTGCCTGGTTTGCACTGGAGGAGAGAGAAACAGCACTAGCAAAAAGATGGCAGTGAGGGACAGAGGAGACCCACTTATCTGGAGGGGGTGAGGGTCCATGCACCAAATAATAGGAGATAAGAGTATGCAAGGATAAAGTGATACACCTTTCATAACAGGTAAAGGAAGGTGAATTTTATCCAGTGTCTGTTTAGCTGAGTCCAGACTAGAAAGCTGGGCGGGATGATCAGTTTGACAAGGGCTTTTGAGATTTAGGAGGCTGCTCCCCTCCTGTTTTTCTCCTCTTCCTCCTCTTTACTGTAAGCTGTCCCTTGAGTTGTATTCTAAAACCCTTAATGGTTTTTCCATCTCACTAGGCACAGTTCGCAAACCCTCTCTGGCTTGGCCAGGGTTGGGGCTGGGCACAGGACAAACTGGGAGAGGAGGTGGCTCCCAGCAATAAGCAACCCACAGAATTGTGTCTGTTATTTAAGAAAAGTTTCTGGGTTTTCGGCTAATTGCAAAAATACATAATGGATGCTTTTTGCATCTGCTAGTTATTCTGGAACAGGCCGGCATCCAAGAGCAAACTTTAAACAAACAATAAGCTTAACTATTTCAATGTGTAACAGAAAGCCAAGCCCATACACTTACATTAGCACACATGCACTCAGACACAAGCACTCAAGAGATCAACAGATACACAAACATACATACAGATGCGTGCTTTGGCACTAGTGCATACAAATACATGCTTACACGCTAGCACCTAGTTCATATATGCATGCACAACTTGCACGTGTGCCCAGTCACCCACACCAATACATGTATTCTCAGACACACAAATGAACATGCATACACTCACACATAAGCATACACGAACGCATTTGGGCAACACAGACACAACCTCAGGCACAGATGCATTTACACAAATCATTCTTACTGCAATGAAGGATACTCCTGGGTAGGTGAGTGTGTCCTCCCAGTGCAGAGTTAAGTGAAGCACTCCATCACTGGGCACCGGTTGTCCAGTTGTTATCAGGTGTAGTTATCAGTATGGCCACCAAGAGGCGCCCAGGATCCATTCTGCATCCACCTTTCGTGGCTTCTGCCAGCTGGTCAATTGTTTCTCTACCCACAAGCCTGCACCTCCCTGTTCTGGATCCTCGCACAGAACTAGGAGACTCCTTGCTCCCAGCCCCAACCTTCCAGGATCCACTGTACTCATTCTCATCTTTTCCCTGTCCCACACCACTGAAACAACCACAAGTCCCATCCCTCCTCCCTCCTAGCAGAACGCATGCTTCAGAGCTCCCTGCTTGTCCCGGGGCTGCTCCCATGGATAACTGGATCTGTCAGGTTTTGATCATGAGATGAGACTTCTATCTGGAGCTTCTTCTACAGGAGCAGCTGTCAAAATCTCACCTATTTTTCAGTTTATTTCAGAATCTCCCAAAGCAAGACTGCCAGAGTCAAGAATACATGTTTAAATAATTCAGTGAATGAATTAATGCCCACTCTAACACCTGACTCCGTCTTCCTCACTAACCCCAGGTGGAGAGGTCTCTCACCCTCTAAAACCTGCCTCCTGGCTTTTACAAATTTCAGAAACTTTTTTTTTAAGACGGAGTCTTGCTCTGTCACCTATGTTGGAGTGCAGTGGCGTGATCTCGGCTCACTGCAACCTCCACCTCCCGGGTTCAAGTGATTCTCCTGCCTCAGCCTCCCGAGTAGCTGAAATTATAGGCTCCCACCACCATGCAGGGCTAATTTTTGTATTTTTTTAATGGAGATGTATGTGGGAAGGAGAAGGGATTAGGAGTCTAATTTTTGTATTTTTTTAGTAGAGACAGGGTTTCGCCATGTTGGTCAGGCTGATCTCAAACTCCTGACCTCAGTTATCCTCCTGCCTTGGCCTCCCAAAGTGCTGGGATTATAGGCGTGAGCCACTGCGCCTGGTGGCTTTTATATATTTCAATAAAACAAATGCCAGGCTGGGCACAGTGGCTCATGTCTGTAACCCATCTACTTGGGAGGCTGAGGCAGGAGAATCACTTGAACCTGGGAGGCAGAGGTTTCACTGAGCCGAGATTGTGCCACTGCACTCTAGCCTAGGCAACAGAGAGAGACTCCATCTCAAAAAAACCTACCCACCCCCCTTACAAATAACAAATGCCAGCTTCAAAACACAAGCTAGAGGCAGAAAGACTCAAGATGTCATGAAGTCAGCCCCTTCCATCATCCCTGACAGGTAGCTACCCCAGCAACAGATAATTCAACCCTCCCTGAGCAGCCCATCTCACTGGATAGCTCAGACTTCCAGAAAGTTTCTCTGTGTTCTTCCACATTCTCAGAACACTTTCATCATGACAGCATGACAGAGGCTGTGATCGTGCAGTGTAGAATAAGTGCAAAGTGCAGGGGAAGGTGTACACACTTTCCAGAGAAGTGGGGCGGGGAATTGGGATCAATTACAGAGGGAGTACAAGAATAAAAGCGATCATTACAGCTGCTGTTTAGTGAATGTTTACTGTGCTCACAACTGCAAATCCTTATAGAGGAAAAGTTCTAACCCAGGTCTGCCTGTCTGCAGTCTAGTCTAAAACACCTCTTGGAATGTAAACAAACTAAGAGTTTTGGGAGCAGATGGGTAGGGGGACAGGAGCCCAGGTGTATTAATTTTCTTTTGCTGCATAACAAATCACTGTAAACTTAGTGCCTTAAAACAACATCCATTTATTGCCTCACAGTTCTGTAGGTCAGAAGTCTGTGCAGTCTTGACTGGGTTTTCTGCTCACAGTATCGCAAGTCTGAAATCAAGTCTTCAGCTGGGCCTGGCTCTCATTCAGAGGCCCTGGGAAAGAATCACTTCCAAACTCATTCACATTGTTGGCAGAATCCAGGTCCTAGTGAGTCCCCATTACCTTGGTCACTGCTGGCCCTGGTGTGGTCTTGGCACTAGAGGCTGCTCTAGGGTCCCTTCTATGTGCCCTCTCCATTTTCAAGGTAGAGTCCTCCTCATGCTGTGAATTTCTGACTTTCTTTTCTGTCACCAGCTGGACAAAACTCTGCTTTTAAAGGGCTCAGGTGATTATCTTAGGCTTACCTGGTTAATCTACCTATCTTAAGTCAACTGGTTAATAACCTTAATTGCATCTGCAAAATTCTTGCCATGTAATGTAACATTCCACAGAAGAGAGAATTATCCAAGGGTGAAGGTCATTGGGGCAGGCAGAGTCCCACGATGTCCCCAGTGACCCTCACCCTTGTACAGTGCCCTCCCCTTTGAGTGTCTGTTGAACCTGTGGTTATGTTATTTGATGTGGCAAAAGATAGATTAACTGGGTGGGCCCAATCAAGTCACATGGGTTCATTAAAAGTGAGTTTTCTCTGGCTGGTAAGAGAGAAGGAAGCCAGAATCGAGGCATGAGAAGTACTTGACCTGCCGTTACCTGCTTTGAAGGTAGCGGGGAGCATGTGCAAGGAAGGGAGAATGGCTTCTAGGAGCTGCCCTCACCCCTGGCTGACAGCAAGGAAATGAGGACATCAGTTCCACAGCTGGAAGAAGCATCCTGCCAACAGTGTGAATGAGGCTGGAAGAGCTTCTAGATGAAAGTCTGGCCCTGCTGACATTTTTTTGTTTGTTTGTTTGTTTTGAGATGGAGTCTTGCTCTGTGACCCAGGCTGGAGTGCAGTGGCATGATCTCAGCTCACTGCAACCTCTACCTCCTGGGCTCAGCGATTCTCCTGCCTCAGCCTCCTGAGTAGCTGGGATTACAGGTGCATGCCACAATGCCTGGCTACTTTTTGTACTTTTAGTAGAGATGGGGTTTCACCGTGTTGGCCAGGTTGGTCTCAAACTCCTGACCTCAAGTGATCCGCCAGCCTCAGCCTCCTAAAGTCCTGGGATTACAGATGTGAGCCACCACGCTGGGCCCCTGCTGACATCTTGATTCAGACATTGTAATACTGTGAGCAGAGGTTCCAGTCAGTTGCACCTGCACAGATATATGAACTACAGGACTGTGGGGTAATAAATGGGGTTGCTTTAAGCTGCTGTTTGTGGTAATTTGTTATGCAGCAATAGAAAACTAATATGCTGGGCAAATGGCACATCATTTGCCCTACCAAAGCCATCTCTTATTATCTACCTACAGCCTCCTTTTTTCCTCCTTCTCCTATTCCTCTACGTAAAAAAAATGGTTTCATCTGAATATTACTCCATAAAAAGGCTGATTCTGATACATGCGACATGGATGAACCTTGAAGGTATTATGCTATGTAAAATAAGCCAGTCACAAAAATACAAATACTGTATAGTTCCAAATATATGAGTAATCAGATTTATAGAAACAAAAAGCAGAATGGTGGTTGCCAGGGGCTGAGGGGATTGGGGAATGGGAGTATTGTTTAATGGGTCCAGAGTTTCAGTTTGGGAAGATGTAAAAAGTTCTGGAGATGAATGGTGGTAATGCTTTCGGAACAACATGAATGTACTTGATGCCATCGAACTGTACAATTAAAAATGATTAAATGGGCCGGCCATGGTGGCTCACGCCTGTAATCCCAACACTGGGAGGCCAAGGTGGGCGGTTCACTTGAGGTCAGGAGTTCAAGACCAACCTGGTTAACACAGCGAAACCCCATCTCTACTAAAAATACAAAAATTAGCCAGGTGTGGTGGCACTTGCTTGTAATCCCAGCTACTTGGGAGGCTGAGGCGGGAGGACCACTTGAACCTGAGTGGCGGAGGTTGCAGTGAGCCCAGATGGTGCCATTGCACTCCAGTCTGGGTGACAGGGCAAGACTCTGCCCCCCCCCCCCAAAAAAAAGGTTAAATGGTGAATTCTGTGTTATGTATATTCTATCACAATACCACAATAAAAACAATTTTTAAAACAGTCTCATCAAAGTAATAAATATCGTGGTTAAAAAGCAACAGCCTCCATTTGCCTGACACCTTCTGTGAGGTGAAAGACTTCAGACTCAGCCGTTTCTTCTAAGACTTGCCTCTATATATTTATTAGGCTTTTCCTGCTTTTTTTCTTAATTTACATAGAATAAATGGTAAAGATTTCAAACAGTGAAAATTATGTCTTCATCCAACCTCCATTCTCTTTGCCCAAAAGCCCCCTTCAAAAAAGCGATGCCAGGTTTCCTGCATACTTTTCCCCTAGGTCCTCAATGCATAAATAAGCATATTCTATACATACATACATAGCTTCTCTCTCTCTCTCTTTTTCTTTCTTTCTCTCTTTCTCTCTCTTTCTTTTCTCTTCTTTTCTTTTTCTTTCCCTTCCTCCCTCCCTCCCTTCCTCCCTCCCTCCTGCTTTCCCACCTTCCTGCCCTCCTGCCTTCCTCTCTTTCTCTCTCTCTCTTTGTTTTTTTAACAGGAGACCAGAGTTTTATTATTACTCAAACCAGACCCCCTCAAAACTTGGGGACTGGGGTTTTAAAGGTAAAAAGGTGGGGAGGTGGGAAAGTGTGGAGTGCTGATTGATTGGGTTGGAGGTGAAATCACAGGGAGTCGCGGCTGTCCTCTTGAGCTGAGTCAGTTTCTGGGCAGAAGCCACAAGACCAGCCAGGTTATCAGTCTGGGTGGTGCAGCTGGTCTGTGGAGCACTGGGTCTTTGGTTATAGCAGAGGAAGGCAGTGGCAATCTGACATGTTTTTGTCATCACAAGTCAGGAACCCTGTACTGTGACTGTGTAGATGAGGTATGAGGCCAGCTTTCCTGAGGGGCTTTTATTGCTCTGTAAGTCAACTTTGATTCCTTAAACAGTCTGTTTATATTAGAAAGCATCCCATTCCAGTCAAAGCCTTGTAAAATAACCAGCATCTCCAACTGTGTCCCAAAGTCGGCTCATTGGTGCTGTGCAGACAACTTTCCTTTGAATCTGGGGTCTCTTCAGTATAGTCCCTTCAGGGCTTGCCAGGAAGATGTTACTGGAAAGGAGTCCCAATCCAGACCCCAAGAGGGGGTTCTTGAATCTCGCACAAGCAAGAATTTGGGGCAAATCCATAAAGCAAAAGCAAATTTATTAAGAAGCTAAAGAAACAAAAGAATGGCTACTCCATAGGCAGAGCAGCAGAGCATCTTTGCTTTTTGCTTTTTGCACAATAGTAACACATATGCACTCTCATTATTATTATTTTTTTTGAGACAGGGTCTCACGCTGTCACTGAGGCTGGAGTGCAGTGGCATGATCTTGGTTCACTGCAGCCTCTGCCTCCTGGCTTCAAGTGATTCTTCTGCCTCAGCCTCCTGTGTATCTGGGGTTACAGGCATGTGCTACCACACCCGGCTAATTTTCGTATTTTTAATAGACATGGGGTTTCACCACGCTGGTCAGGCTGGTCTCGAGCACCTGAGCTCAAGTGATCCGCCCGCCTCAGCCTCCCAAAGTGCTGGGATTACAGATGTGAGTCACTGCGCCCAGCCTCACCACTTTTTCTTTTCTTCTTGAGATGGAGTCTCACTATTGCCCAGGCTGGAGTGCAGTGGCACAGTCTCAGCTCACCACAACCTCCACCTCCTAGGTTCAAGCAATTCTCTTGCCTCAGCCTCCCAAGTAGCTGGGATTACAGGTGCCTGCCACCAAGCCCAGCTAATTTTTGTATTTTTAGTAGAGATGGGATTGCACCATGTTGCCCAGTATGGTCCCAGTTTCTTGACTTCAGGTGATCCACCCACCTTGGCCTCCCAAAGTGCTGGGATTACAGGCATGAGCCACCACTCCTGGCCTCACTTTTTCTTTTCCTCAAATTTCTAACTGCCCTCCTCCTTCCCTCATGTTTAACTAGTCTCTCTTTCACTCCGTCTCCTCCTTTCCCCAGAAACTTCCCTCCAAGGCCCTCTATTCTCCTACTCCAGTGTGGTCTGCTAGTGTCCAAGCCTGCTGGACATCTGTTGTTCTGACTTCCTGTCGAGCTTTCTGCATGAGGGCCAGTCTTTTTGAAACTCCTCTTTAATGATACATTTCCTTGTTTTTCTGGGGCACACTCTCCAGGTAACTACCTAAGGAACAGCACAGGCAATGAAGGTATTCTGACTCCTATGTGTCTCTGTGTGTCTTTATTATAGCCTTAAAATTGATAGTTCAGCCTATATAGAATTCTAGGTGGAAAGTTCAGTTCTCTCAGCATTGAAGCATTTCTCCATTGTCTTCTAGCTTCTAGTATTGCTGCTGAGAATTCTGAAGTCTTCCTGATTCTCATTCCTTTTTGACCTTTTTTCTTTCTTTTCCTTTTTCTCCCCTCTGAAAGCTTTAGATCTCTTTATCCCTGTGTTCAAAAATGTTAGGATGCTGTAGCTAAGTGTAGATCCTTTTTTCATTCCTTTTCTGGGTACATAGCTCTTCTAATAATGGAAACTTTTGAACTTTGTTTATGAGAAATGCTTTATTGTAACTTTAAATAATTTCTCCATTTTTATTTGTTTTTGCAGGAATTCCCATTTGTTGGATTTTTTATTTCTTGGATTGATTTTATGACTTATGTTTTCTACTTCCTTATATTTTTATTTCACTCTGAGAAATTTCCTTAATTTTAAAAGATTCTATTAATTCTTTTTGTTGTTGTTTTGAAATGGAGTCTTGCTCTGTCACCCAGGCTGGAGTACAGTGGAGCAATCTCAGCTCATTGCAACCTCTGCCTCCCAGGTTCAAGCGATGGGACTATAGGCATGTGCCACCACATGCCTGTATTTTTAGTAGAGAAGGGATTTCACTATGTTGGCCAGGCTGGTCTCGAACTCCTGACCTCAGACGATCCGCCTGCCTTGGTCTCCCAGAGTGCTAGGATTATAGGTGTGAGCCACCGTGCCCAGCCAACATTCTATTAAATTTAAAAGCATATATATTTTTTGACTTTTCAAGAGCTCTCTCTCTCGGTCTCTTTCTTTTTCCTTCATACCATCCAGTTTGTGTTTGATGGATACAATACCTCCTTGAATCCCTGTAAAGGTATAAATAGAGTATAAAAAACTATTTTTTAGTTCTTTTCTGTTTCTTGCATTATTTCTATTTCCTCTGAGGCCATTTTGTTTGTCTGTCTCTGAGTTTGGAGGCTTTCCTCAAATGTGTGGTCATCTTTGATTGTCCATTCATATTTCAGAACAAACAACTAAAATGCCCATTGACTGGCTGGTATGCTTTAGGTCGCCAGTGGGAACCAGTCAGTCACTACAGCAGAGGACTTCTCTCTCCACCCCCACCCCAGTGCCGGAGTTTGTCTTCTGGGGACATTAGATTTCTCCAGAAACCACTGATCTCTCACCTGGAGCCTAGATGCCAGCTTTCCCAGTGCTCTACGCACAGGGGTGGGGAGAGACTGTCCAGTGTACAGACTTTCAGTCCCCGCTTTGAGCTATGTGTCTTGCTGGTTCTGCCCAGGCGCTGCCTCCTTCCCAGCCTGTATCTTCCTCTCTGCACACACTCTACTGAGGCTCTCTCTCCTGCCACAACAGTTGCCACCCCTCCATTTGCTTTTTTTTTTTTTTTTAAGATAGGGTCTGGCTCTGTTGCCCAGGCTGGGATTTAGTGGCACAATCTTGGCTCACTGCAGCCTCTGCCTTCTGGATCAAGCGATCCTCCCATCTCAGCCTCCCGAGCACCGGGACTACAGGCATGCACTACCATGCCTGGCTAATTTTTGCATTTTGTATTTTTATTTTTTGGTAGAGATGAGGTCTTGCCATATTGCCCAGGCTGGTCTTGAACTCCTGGGCTGAAGCGATCCTCCCACCTCGGCCTCCCAAAGTGTTGGGATTACAGGCGTGAGCCACTGCACCTGGCCTATTTGCTTTTTATTGTCCTGAAATTTGTTAAGTTATCTTGTCTGATGAGGTTACCTCACTTGATTGTTTTGGGCTTATATCCTTTTTATTCCTTAACAGTCCTTTTAGAAGACGCTTAAGAGACAAGGGGATAACACAAGTGATCAGTTTGTCATCTCGTCGTGACATGCCAGCTCAAGCTCACTCTTGCCCCCATCTCAGTGCCACACCGGCACAACTGTGTGGCCCTCAAAGTGTCTCAGGGCTCCCATTATGGCTCCCTTCTCCTTAACCCCAGGGTTAGGGGGTTCTCAAAGTTCTCTCCTCCTCAGGAAAGAGGTGTGGACTCCTCTACCCTGAGGATGTATGACAGGTGAAAGCTTCTGGCAACACGGTCCATATTGGTTTAAACCTAACAAATGAAGTATGAATGGTGCGATTTCAGTACTAGGCTTGGCTTGGGGAAGACAGATCTCACGCATGAATGCAGTTCTTGTATGCTCTGAGCCCCTAAAATGGTACCATGTTACTCACTGGTGATAACCCAAGACTGACTCTCCCAAAGGGCTGAGACAGGCCAACTGTGGCTGGAGAGAGGCTGCTCTACTCAGCACTATACTCCATCCCCAGGCCCTGACATGCAGCCTGTGATTACTGCGGGGCTTTTGCTGCCTCTGACCTATAAGATATAAAGTCTGGTTGTCCTGAGAGGTAGCTCCATGGGGCAGACCCATGGGCCTGGGTGATATTCCCAAGACTGGGACACCAGGCCTCTTAGAGGTCCTTACCTAGAGGATTGACTGCAGACAGAATCTAACCAAGCAGCCTGGTTTGCCCAGGACTGAGGGGTTTCCCAGGACGTAAGATCTTCGATGCTAAACCCAAAAAGTTCTAGGCATATGGGGCTAAGCTGGTCAACCTACCTGTAGAGGACTTCTCTGCTGGCCTCTCCCTCCCTTCAATTTCAGGTTGGCTTCCATAGAGGAAAGTTTGGGGCCTTGCTGGCTGCTCTAAGCTAACTTGCCAGGCACCCAACTAGACTCCTCTGCTCAACCCCTAAATTATAGGCTCACTCCCACCTCTTCCCCATCACTGAGCTGTAAAGGACAGTCCAGCTTCTCCCAGGGCAGAAGCCCTTCTACAGCCTCCTCACCAGTCCCCCAGCTCTGCCTGTAGCCAAGGAAATGGGAGCTGGGGTTGCTGTGTCCCTCACAAAGTGCCTTCCTGACACCTCCTCTCAATGTTCCAACAATAACCCCACTGGACTCCTCTTCCTCATCTCAATCAATAATGCGATAAAATAATGATTAATGACATTTGCAGATCACTTAGATGTCAGACTTCATGCTAAGCTTTTACCATGTATCATCTCATTTAATCCTCTGAATAACATTACAGGTAGGTACTATTATCCTTATTTTACAAATGAGGAAACTGAAGATCATAGAGGCTAACTTACTCAGAGCCACACAGATAGTCATAATTGCAGAAATAGAGCTCAAACCTAGGAGTATCTGATGCCCAAGTCTAAGAATGTGAAATGGCCTTGAAATGTCCAGTTGAAGTCCTGCCTCCTCCAGAAAGCCTTCTCTAATCATGTTTGTCCCCTGCACCAAACTTCCACAGAAAACCCAACTCACAATGGCTTAAATCCTTAGGACATTGTTTGCTTACTTAACAAGACGTCCTCCTAGGTATGGTGCAGTAAGTTAGCGATAACAAGGACCACAACTCTTTCCATCTTACTATATCATTATCCCAAGGTTATAAGCATGGCAGATTGTACTTTCCCAATATAATACTTGTACATAACAATATCTGCCATGCCACTTGCTCTTCTGCACTCTGACCTTGCCCTTCCCTCATCAACAGGTACAGTGTAATTCTCTTCCCTTTGAATCTGAGCTAGCCTTGGTGACCAGCTTAACCAACAGAATGTGAAGGAAATGACATTTTGAACTTTCAAGGTTAGGTCATAAACCTTGCAGCATCTGTTTGGGCTTCTTAAAAGTCTTAGTCTTAAAACACTTGCCCTTGAAAACCAGCTGCCACACTGTGAGACACCTGAGTCATATGCAGGTACCCTGGTCAAGAGCTCCAGGTAACTCCGGGGGATATCCAGCATCAACTGCCAGCAATGTGGGTCAGCCATCATGGACATCCAGCCCAGCAGTCTTTAAATGACTACTGTATCAGCCTTGGTCAGGCTGCAAGAACGTGAGAGCCCTTCATGCAGGACCCGTTCCGTTGAGCCCAGTCAATCACATAATAGTGAAAGATAATAATAAATTGTTTTAAGGTACCAGATTTTGGGGGTGATTTGTAATGCAGTAATAGATTATTAAAACAATTGGCATTCTTCTTCTAGCCTGCTGTCTCAAGTTATAAAATGGCTGCTTCAGCCCCAAGCATCACCCATGCTGGAGTGAGATGGAGTCTCACTGTCATCAAGGCAGCAGTGCAATCTCAGCTCACTGCATCCTCTGCCTCCAGATTCAAGCAATTCTCCTGCTTCAGCCTCCGGAGAATCTGGGACTACAGGTGCCTGCCACCATGCCCAGCTAATTTTGTATTTTTAGTAGAGATGGGGTTTCACCATGTTGGTCAGGCTGGTCTCAAACTCCTGACCTCAGGTGATCCACCCATCTTGGCCTCCCAGGGTGCTGGGATTACAAGCGTGAGCCACCACACCTAGCCTCCAAGCGTCATTTCTAACAACCATATCTAAAAGCAGAAGTGAGTATAGAGCAAAGGCTTTCTCCTTAAGTGACTTTAAGAGGGAAGAAACTTGTAACCCAGAAGTCCCCCAGCATTATCTCTGCATATCTCATTGGCCAGAATTGGGTTGTACCCTCTCCTATCCAAGAGAGAAATGGGCAAAGGAAAAGGAAGAAGCAAATGATTGTTTGACGGACACCCAGCAGTGTCTGCCATACTTGTGGATGCGGTGGCCCTGGGATAAAGACGAGTCAGGTGGGAGAATGATCCAAGGCTACAGAAGGAGCCTTCCTCACTTCCAGAAGCAAAGCTGCCTCAGTGGCAACAAGTCTACTGAAAGCTCCTTCTTTTTTTTTTTTTTGACGGAGTTTTGCTCTTGTTGATCAAGCTGGAGTGCAGCGGTGTGTCTCCACACATTGCACCTTCTGCATCCTGGGTTCAAGCGATTCTCTTGCCTCAACCTCCTGAGTAGCTAGGATTACAGGCGTGCACCACCACCCCCAGCTAATTTTTGTATTTTTAGTAGAGACTGGGTTTCATCATTTTGGGCAGGATGGTCTTGATCTCCTGACCTCGTGATCTGCCCACCTTGGCCTCCCAAAAACAATCTCCAAATTCCCAGAGTGCTGGGATTACAGGTGTGAGCCACCTCGCCTGGTCGAAAGCTCCTTTATCTAGAAAGCATGGTGTGCTGATTAGAGCTCTGCTCTGGGAGGCAGAACCCGGGTCTAGTGTGGTATAATATTGCTGAGTCACTTTCCCATTCTGTGCCTCAGTTTCCTCATCTGCACAATGAAAGGACTCCTTGTAATCCCTTCAGGCTAGGAGAAGCCAGGGCAAAAGGAAGGAGGCGCTGGATGCTTAGCTTGTGTGTAGGCAGGGAATGGTCCAAGTCAAGCTCAGCAGAGCCTGCCTCCAGCCACAGATGCTGGGATTTGCCAAACAAACCCTAATCACTTAATGAGAAATGAAAATGGTGCCTGGTTCTTCCACTTAATTACCCCTTTGAAAACAACACACAGGAGATTTATAGTAATCACCATAATCGCCTCATAAAAACCTGAGAGTTTGAAGACCGACACGCCTCATTTCTGGGAGGAATTAGAGGCAAAAATCAAGGCAAGGAATTTCTGGCCTGTCTTGGTCTTGGCTCCCTGGAATCCAGAACTCTGGCCAGTGCCTGCTACCCTGGATAGCCTCCTGGTCCCAGCCAAATATTGTTCCTAATGCTCCACAGCCAAGGTGTCCTCGCGGGCCTGCTCCCCGGGTCTCCTCTGTCATTATGTACCAAGAAGACTCACATCTCTGAAGGTCAGGTGGAGGTCCCTTAAGAGGAGGCAGGAACATCTCTGAGTCCTGTCGCTTACAAAACCTGAGCTAAAAGACTGGAGGGGGGTTTGGGGGACATACAGGCTGTTCCTAGCTGTGGAAAGCCGTAGCTCATAGGTTTGCCTGAGACCATCCAGTCCTGACTTGTACATCTCTTATGACGAGGAGTTTAGACCTCCTGGGACATTTACTGAGATACACAGACAGCTAGAAGATTCACATTCTGCTCAGCAGAAATCTGTCCCCTTTCAGTTCCTTATAACCAGACTCAAATCACTGGGCATCAAGGTTATAAATGTCCTCTGGGTTTATCTTTCCTCCACAGCAATTCCTTTCTTTCCTCCCTCTCCTATGTGCAATTCATTCATTCATTCAAAACTATTAAACACCTAATGTGCATCAGAGACTATCAATTATATTTTTTCCCATTTAAAAATTTTTTATTATTATTTATTTATTTATTTTGAGACGGAGTTTTGCTCTTGTTACCCAGGCTGGAGTGCAATGGTGAGATCTCAGCTCACTGCATCCTCTGCCTCCAGATTCA
>NW_016107745.1:88441-96044 GCF_001604975.1 Cebus imitator
CCCACCACCACGTCCAGCTAATTTTTTCTATTTTTAGTAGGGCCGGGGTTTCACGAGGCTAGTCTTGAACCCCTGACCTCGTGATCCACCCTCCTCGGCATTCCAAAGTGCTAGGATTACAGGCATGAGCCAATGTGCCCAGCCGACTATCAATTCTTAACACAGTAGGCAAAATGATCCTTTGAAAACCTAAACCAGATCATGTTACTCCTCTGTCACTCTCCAGTGCCTTCCCAAATCAGAGTAAAGGCACAACCCTTACAGTGCCCTGCAGGACTCTCATGCTCTGCCCTTTGCTCACTCTGCTCAAGCCACACAGGTCTCCTTGCTGTTCCTGGAAAACACCAGATCCTCTCCCGCCTCCACACCTTTGTACTAGCCCACTCTACTCCCACTGCCTGGATGCTTTTTGTGTGCATCTACATGGCTCCCTCTCCGACCTTCTCCAAGGCCCTTCCTGACTTTCCTACATAAAATTGGACCCCTCCTTCTCTATTATACTCTTCTACTTTATTTCTGCCAATATTGCTTATGACCGTCCACAACAATACACTGCACAACTGGCTTATTTATCTTGCTTAATATCTATTTTTCTCTGTTAGGGGTTAAACTCCAGAGGGCAGGGATTTTCTGCCTCCTCTCTCTCTCTCTCTCTCTCTCTCTCTCTCTTCCTCTCTTGCTGTTATATCCCAAACACCTAGCACAGTGCCTGTCACATAGTGGGTAATAAATATTTGTTCAGTGGATAAACTAATGGAGATGGAGCAGTGAAAAAGATAATGCCCACACCCTCAAGGAACTTATGGTCTGATGGTAGAAGCAGACATCAGACAGTCACCCACAGGACTGAGCAACTGAATTATGTGTGATGATAAGTGCTCAGTAGGGAAGTAGCAGGTATAATGACAGTGGTCTGACTGTGGCCTAAAACACTGTCGTGAGTTACTCTGAAGAGCTGTTTGTGAGAAGATTGGAGTTTAGGGTGATGAGGATTTGCAGCCACAAAGCTCTGGGAGAAAAAGATGCTGGAGAAGCTCAGATTGCCACTTCTAGATTCTTTAATGGTGATGGGACTCCAGGCAGAGGACAGCCATCTGCAAACAGGGTTCATGTGCCCACTCTGCCGCATCCAAGACATGCGCTCTGGAGCAAGTCACCTTGGCGCTGGAGTACTTGCTTCCTGTTCTCTAAGAGGAAGAAGGGATAACTAGCTCCTAGGCTGGCTGGGAGGTACCAGTGAAATATTTGTCAGAGCTGGAACCTGCAGAGATATTTAGTAAGTGTCAGCTCATTTTTTTCTTTGTCAAACCGTTTAACATCCAGCCTCCTTTCACCTGGCCACTGTTCTCTCTCCTGGCCCTGCGTAAGCATGAAAAGCTGTATGAAGAAGGGAAGCACCTCATCATCCTAAATGTACAGCTGCAGGTTAACAAAGGTTAACAGGATCTTTCAGGGGCATAATTTGACAGATTAGACTGATCTCTACTGTGCCCCAGGACACCTGGCTTTCTCCCATCAGCCTCCAGGCCTGATGCCTGTTAGCCTGTAAGACCATGCCACTAGAATGAAGAGTTGGAGTAGGGGGTGGCAGACACAGCTAGGACCTGTGGTTCTGTCCATGGCATCCCTCTGGGGGAAGCCCTCCTTGACTACGACCTAGGGAGAGCTCCTGCATGTACCCATATTTACAAATACATACATGCAACACATATGCAGAGCGACACACAGCTCCCAACCCCACTCCCCACCATGAGGGATGGACTCCGAGCCTCTAAAATTTTCTTTACTTATTGGTGGGTGGGGGTAGGAGGTTGATAAGGAGATAGTGAGCATATGACTTTTTCCCATGGTTAGCATGGACAGTGGATACACTCAGCATTGAGCAAATTTTCAACTATGCAGGGGCCAGCGCTAGCATTAGGCAATAGAGAAGCAGATGAATCAGATCAGAGTCCTGGCCTCAGGGCTATCATTCTAGCAGAGGAAACAGGTACTTGCACAGGTAATTATAATATAAACTACATGGTAGTGAGTCCAAGTGGGAACCTACAAGAAGAGAGCTTAGATTTCCCTCTGGGCTAGGGCAAGGCTTTAGGGATTAGGCAGCCTCTGAACTGGGCTGAGATAGGACAGAAGGGCTCCTAGGTAGATGGAATGACATACAGAAAGGCACAGAGGTGAGATGGTGCAGTACAAGTTCAGGAAATGGCAAAGCCTCTGATGTCAGGACCAGGCTAGAGCATAGGGTGGGGACCTAACTGTTTTTACGGTAATGATTTGGTTTGTAACCACCCCTGGGAAACCCCTCCATGAGGTAATGCCTCCCAATCCCTCCCTATACCCACCTGACCCCTTGGATGGCTTTGACCAGAACTCTTTCTTGTTTACTGCTTCACCTCCCTGCTTGGCTGCACATTCACTTCTTCAAATCAGCCTCCCTTGCATCACCTCCAGGACTGAGAGGTCCTGCTTGCTCCACAGAAGCCTTCCCAACCACTCTGGCCCACACTGGCCTCCTTGTCTGATCACATCAAATGGCTGAAGCACCAATATGATTTCACACAACAGCACCCTTTCCAGGAGAGATACTTTGTTACATGCTACCTTAGGACGCTATTTTCATAATTCACTACAGTCAGTTTAGACAAAGAAAGGGGAAGTGATTACAAGGGAACTGGAAGTCTAAAGGAACCAAACACAGAAAAGGACCTGGCCTAGACTCAGGAAAGCTCTCAGGAGCCCAGGGGACGGGAGTTTCTCCAGGTCTCTGTGCTCTTTTCTCTTCCCGGACTGACCTTCTCCACCAATCAGATCACATGGAGGAAAACATGACTGCTGACAGCACCTGACAGGTCCAGCCATGTAAAAACAATCTCCCGATTCCCAGGAGAGGAGGCAACTGGTCTAACGGAACCACATGTCCAACCCTGGCCGAATCAGCTTTGGGTAGTGGCATGGGGTCACATAAAACAAACATGGCTGCTAGGCTACACCTCTGGGGGTTATTTCTCATAGTCATGTGGAGTGGTGAGTGAGCTGTTCTGAAAGAAGGGAAATAGTCAGAAACAGAGCAGATATCCCAAAGATGCCTATTACACACCTATAATATAGTGTGACTAAATGCTCATATGACTTCTAGTTCCCAGACGAACCTACTACTAACCTACTCTGTGACTTTAGGCAAGTCTCTACCATCTTGGGGCTGCAGTTTTTTTCATCTGTACACAGAGGAGGATGGGACTAAGTGTCCTGTTGGGTACCATAACTCTCCAGGACTTTGGAGAAAGTTCCAAAAATTCCAGAAATCTACCTCACAGAGTTATTATAAGACAACGGGTATGACAATATCTAACATGGGTTGAGTACAGAGTTATTCAAGAAATGCTGGTGACCCTAGTAGATGTAAATTGGTGGCTGTCCTGCTCACAGTGATCTCCCCCAAGGGCTGTAGCTATGATTCTGCAAGTGTTTGGGAGAATCGTTCCTGTGGGTGGGAGCTGCCATACTCCACAGTGATTTGTCAAGGGGTGAGCATGGGTCCCACGATGGGCCACTCAGAATCCTTCTCTGGGGTCTTGTTTCAACTGCAGCTGTTTTATCTTCGTTTGCAGAACTCTAAGGCAGGGGCGTGTAGCTGCCAACAGCCAGACGCCAACCTTATGAAGAAAGTGGCCTCTGAGAGTGAAGCTGACATGAAGAGGACTTTCGAACACTCGGTTTCAGACATTTTGAAGTCCAGTTTCATTTTGAATTCCAGTCCTGATTTATGAGCCAATACATTTCCTCACTACATTTTTCTTTTCTTTTCTTTTTTTTTTTTTTTTTTTTTTTTTTTTTTTTTTTTTTTTTTTTTTTTTTTTTTTTTTTTTTTTTTTTTTTTTTTTTTTTTTTTTTTGAGATGGAGTTTTGCTCTTGTTACCCAGGCTGGAGTGCAATGGTGAGATCTTGGCTCACTGCAACCTCCGCCTCCTGGGTTCAAGCAATTCTCCTGCCTCAGCCTCCTAAGGCATGTGCCACTATGCCCAGCTAATTTTGTATTTTTACTAGAGACGCAGTTTCTCCACGTTGGTCAGGCTGGTCTCAAACTCCTGACCTCAGGTGATCCACCCGCCTTGGCCTCTCAAAGTGCTGGGATTAGAGGTGTGAGCCTCTGCTCCCGGCCAACATTTTTCTTAAGTTAGTTTGAGTTGGTATTCTGTCACTTGCTTCCTGATGATACCTTCTCCCTTTCTCTAAGCTTTGGTTTCCTTAGCTGTAGGATGATGGGGTCCCATCCTACCCTCTTTCATCTCTGACACTTTATTACTATATTTGTTCATTTATTCATTCAGTCAGTTAGTCAATCAGTTACTCATTATTTACTGTGCATCTCATTCTGTCCCCGGCTGTATGTTGGACACTGGCAGTCTTGCTAGAGAAACAATCGCTTCTGCAGTTCTCAAGACTCATTTAGTTAAGTAGGGGAGAAAGGTAAGAAAGCATTCAGTACGGTGAGTAGTGATGATGGCTGTGACAGAGAGAAGCACAGGCACTGCGGGGAAATAGAAGAAATAGACTTATCCCTGTTTGGAAGGCTTCCTGGAGAAGATGGCTGAGTTTTTCAGATGGGGGTGAGCGTGGAGAGAAAAAGAAGGGTCTTACAAGTGGAAGAACCTAACTTTGTAAGGGCTCAAAAGGAGAATGACAGAAAGCAACAGCCTGGGTGGGAGGGGAAGGGACACAAGAGATGAGGCTGCAAGTTATCTCTACTCCTCTTGAACTTATTTGTGTTTTTCCCCCATGAAACTTCTAGGTAAACAACAACAACAGCAATAACAAAACACCTCTCCATTTATTAAGCTTGGAAAATCCCCTGGGTGGAGTCTTTGAGTGGAGACAGATAAAAAGAAGTGGCTTTTTTTTTTTTTTTTTTTTTTGAGATAGAGTGTCGCTCTATCTCCCAGATTAGAGTGCAGTGGCACAATCTTAGTTCACTGCAACCTCTGCCTCCTGGGTTCCAGCAATTCTCCTGCTTCAGCCTCCTGAGTAACTGGGACTACAGTTGCATGCCACCACGCCCGGCTAATTTTTGTATTTTTAGTAGAGACAGGGTTTCACCATGTTGACCAAGCTGGTCTTGAACTCCTGACCTCATGATCCACCCACCTTGGCCTCCCAAAGTGCTGGGATTACAGGCATGAGCCACTGCATCTAGCCAAGAAGTGGCTTGTGACCACAGAAGAGCACTGGAGCAAATGATTATTTCCCCATCAGGGTGCCCCACTGGTCCTTGGTCCCATCAAGGAAGCCAAGCTGGCTGTGACATCTAGTGGCTGGTCTAGGGTTGTCTGGTTCTTCTAAAAATAGGAAAGCAGGTGAGCCTAGGGCCAACCAGAAGGCAGAAGAGCAGCCCAGGCAGGCCAGGGAGGAGTGTAAACATCCCTCTTCCCCTTGCAGGAGACATACTCATTACATTTTTCAAAGGGGGCTCACAATGCACCTAAAGAAAATACACAGTTATTGCCCCTAAGATGCCAAAGCCCTACTAATGACTGCACGCCTGCTGCAAAGGCACACACGGTATCAGATGTTGCTTCCTGCCTCTGGGAGGGCCCTTCCTTCCTCCCTCCCAAGGTTCTGTACTCTTTCTTGAGTTATAGTCTTTTGAAAGATATATGTCCTGCTGAGGGACTTGGGGTGACTGTCCTCCCTGGGACTCACTGGGACAGTCTAGGTGATCCTTGCCTTCACAGACTGTTGTAGAGACTGTGCCTGGTGGCCTGGTGAGGTGGTAAGAGAAGAGGTGCTAGGGTGGGAGTGGGGGCAGTGGTGAGGTAGGTGGGTTCTAAATTTGGGTGTTTTCAGTTCTTGCATCTGAAATGGTAATGAGTCTGTAGGGAAGCAGTAATTTGCAAACTCAGTTCTTCAAACACACTCAGGAATTGCTATCTCTGGATGAGCACTGGTGTTGGAGCTGTCTTCTAGCTGGGTAACTCTGGGCTCCCTCCTCAGCTGTGACTCTCCGTTCTCTCATCTATAAGTTGGGGACAGGTTTTGAAATTAACATTTTTCCCTAGTTAAAGAATGCATGTACTTTTATTGTTTGTTTTCTTGAAGGTGTAATAAATAATTTTTGAGTAGCTTACATAACTCACATGATTCCAAATTCAAAAGATGCAAACAGTAAAAAGTCTCTCCTTCCTGTTTCATAGCCACACAGTTAGTTGTCTCCCATGAAGCAACCACTGCTTTTTGTTTTTGTTTTTGAGACAGAGTCTTGCTCTGTCACCCAGGCTCGGCTCACTGCAACCTGTGTCTCTTGGGTTCAAGCGGTTCTCCCGCCTCAGCCTCCCTAGTAGCTGCGACTACAGACGTACACCACCACTCCTGGCTAATTTTTGTATTTTTAGTAGAGACGGAGTTTCACTATGTTGGCCAGGCTGATCTCAAACTCTGATTGCATGATTTGCCTGCCTTGGCCTCCCACAGTGCTGGGATTACAGGTGTGAGCCACCGCCCCCAGCCTGAAGCAACCATTGTTATTGGCTTTTTGTATATTAAATATGGATACATTAAAAAAATCTGTTGAAATATTATCATGTATATAGTAAAGTGCACATGTCACAAGAGCACAGCACAGTGAATAATGCTCATAGTTTAAATTCCTAAGAAAATAAACAATAAAAATTACCCCAAATCCATCACCCAGAGATAAAACTGTTGATATTTTGGTGTATTTTCTTTTTCAATGTACGTGTGTGTGTGTGTGTGTGTGTGTGTGTGTGTGTGTGTATATATATATCTGAACACTGGAATCATGCTGTATAACATACCCTTTTTATATTTAATTATATCATGAACATTTTCTCACTTCATTAAAAATCCCTCAAAAATAGCTCTTTTAATGTTTTCCTAATATTCCAAAGAATGGATCCAAACTTACTGTGGGATGTCAGGCTCAAGTGTTTCCTCTGTGATAAATAACACAGTGATGAGCATCTTTGAACATATATCACTAGACACATCCCCTCAGGATGAATTCCTAGAAGGGGAACTACTGAATCAAATTGTATATCTCCTTTAGAAATCAGTATAAACTAGGGGGAGTCAGGCCCGATTCACGGAGCTGCTTAAAGGATTAGAGAAGTTATATAAGACTCTGGCCTAGTGCTTGGCACAAAAACAGAGTTCCATGAGTGTGAGCCTGAGGGGTCTAGGGAGAGGACAGGTGAACGTCTATGCCCTTCTCCCTGGTGGCTCCACCCTCTAGACCTTCCCTTCCTGGAGCTTGCTGATTGAGCCAGTGGGGAGTCTCAGTCTCGTCTGATCTTTATTACTTTAATCATTGCAGTCTTGCTAAGTGGTGGGCTGGTGAATGTTTAACAGCTAGATTTCTGGCTGGTGCAGGGGACACTCTGATTGGTAGCATTTGTCAATTTCTTTGGTGTAAATGCTCCCACTGTGGCCCATTTCAAACTACCACCATGATGTCAACAAAAGCAGTGTCGGGATGAGATGCACAGTCCCACAAGCTAGTTAGCACTGGCTTCAGCTCACCAGTCCTTGTCTTTCTAGCTACTCAAATCTCCCTTTCCTATCTCTTCCTTTTTTTTTTTTTTTTTTT
>NW_016107745.1:96070-120380 GCF_001604975.1 Cebus imitator
ATGTGAACTTTGTATGTGTGTGTGTGTGTGTGTGTGTGTGTGTGTGTGTATTTTTACAGACGGGGTTTCACTATGTTGGCCAGGTTGGTCTTGAACGCCTGACCTCGTGATCCGCCTGCCTTAGCCTCCCAAAGTGCTGGGATTACAGGTGTGAGCCACTGCGCCCAGCCTCCTACCTCTTCTTAATCCTTCCCCATTTAACCCCCACACCAGCGCTCTTCCAAGGTGATAGAGACTTAACATTTTGTGGGAAGTGAATGTTGCTAAAGAACAAAAACATCCTCTCCCAATTCTCTAAAGAAGCAACAGACGCTCATGATGGTCTAGATGATTGCCCCAGGTCACCCAGCCAGGTGATATTTCACGGCGTTTTATTACTAATTCCTGCTTGGGTCATTTCTCAGATGGGAGGGAGTGCTTCCTACAGTGGAAATACATGTTCTTTTCTAGCCACTCGTTTTCTTCCTCTTTCTCTTCAGTGACTGCTGTCCTGGATACACAAGAGGATGAGGCCTAGGCTTTGCCCTCAGGAGCTAAGAGCAAGTGGAGGGGTTAGACACATATGAGCAGCTTGCTGGGTTATTATCATATGACAGGAATTTTATACCACTTTCTCACTCAGGTTCTTCAATCAACAGGGCTTTATACTGCTTCCTCACTCAGATTCTTCAACGGTTTCTTTTAACACTTAGGATACATTTGTTTAACGTGGTGTCCCTCCCTGCATAACCACCATCCTCCCCATATGTCAGCTTCTGAGAGTAAGAATCCTTGGTCTTCATTTTTGGCTCCCTGGTGCCTAGCATAGAGTCTGTCACAAATCAGGTACTGAATAAATACTGTTGAATAAATGCAAAGAAGAAGGAGCTGGGTGGGGGTTGGGGGAAGGGGTGAGTGCAGTGTGGTTAGAGCCCTAGGCTTTGCACTGACTTGCTTCGGGACTTTAGACAAGCCTCTCCCCTTTCTGGACCTCCATGTCCAAAACTGTAAAGAAGACATATTGGACTCTAGCAATAGTTTAAGAATAGGGATTAAAAAAACACCTCCAAGGCCTGGTGCAGTGGCTCATGCCTGTAATTCCAGCACTTCAGGAGGCCAAGGTGGGTAGATCACCTGAGGTCAGGAGTTCGAGACCAGCCTGTCCAACATGGTGAAACCCTATAGCTACTAAAATACAAAAATTACCTGGGTGTGGTGGCGGGTGCCTGTAATCCCAGCTACTTGGGAGGCTGAGGCAGGAGGATTGCTTGAACCTGGGAGGCAGAGGTTGTGGTGAGTGAGACTGTGCCATTGCACTATAGCCTGGGCGACAGAGTGAGACTCTGTCTCAAAAAACAAAAACAACAAAAAAACCTCCCAGCTACCTCATGTGATAGTAGTTGTGCTTTTAGTACCCATTAATGGATTAAAAATCATGACAAAAATAAAAACAACTGCCAAACTTTTAAATGTGGTTGTTTTTATCAATCACAGCAGCATCTACATCTATTTGGAAAACATTCAGACTGTGTGTGGGGGATACATTGCGCCTGCAGTTTACAGACTGGTGTCACATGGTTTCCAGATGCCTTTAGCTCAGGGGCCCAGATCATCTCAGAGTCCTTCAAGTATGAGGGGCTTATGCACCTAACATGGGCCACAGGGGGTGTGCAGCTTGCACTGAGTCACACAGCATATGAATGGTGGATTCAAACTCAGTCTTTTCCAGCTTGGGTTCCCTTGGCTCAGGCAGCCTGCTGACAGCACCACTCCCCTTCAGCTTCCCTGGAAATGAGAAGCAGGGAGGCCAGAGAGCACTGAAATTGCTGAGGGTGTGGGGGCAAGGTGGATGTCAGAACGCTGACAGCTCAAAATGACATGGAACATACTTCAGATGCCTTGTGTGTGGTTTAGGAGTGGCTGGAATTACACCCCCAGGGCTGAGCTAGCATTGTTGGAGCCAGAGCTGAGCCTGGACCTTGCTGAAGCAAGGCCCACATGGGGGTTCTCGGCCCAGGGACATAGAGCTAAGCAGAGGCACTGAGGGCAGGAGGCAGATTCCTAGCTGGAAGCCAACACAGGGACCTTTTACCTTTCCAGACAGGTGTGGTCATTCATTCACTCATTCATTCAGTAAGGTAGTCAGTCAGACATTCAACAAATGCTCACTGAGCCATGCACCTCTGCAGCCTATCATAGGGTCCAAGGAGGAATTGCTCCCATTCTGCTGAGGGAGGCAGGCACGGAGCATGTGATCTAGTCTCTCTGGGTATGGTAAGGCCAGAGGTGCCAGCTGGCCTTTTGCCTGGAGAAGGAGCAAGGAATTGGGAAATGTTTTCCAGCAGATGAAGTGGTTATCTTCTGTAAGTGGTTCTCAAGGGACAAGCAGGAGTGCTCCAGGCAGGTCAGGGGAGAAAGGGCCCTCCTGGGAGAGGGACCAGTTGGAGAAGTGATAATTCTCTCTCTACCTTTGAATGGGAAAACTCTCTGGGTTTTTGTTTGCTTATTTGACAGTGTGGAAATGAAGTTTTTCAGAAGGAAAGATGAGACTTGTTGCTATAAAGGTCTTGGAGATGGAGGGGCTGCTTAGATAAATACATGAGACGGTATTTGTATCTAAAGCTGGCCAGTCTGGTTGTTGTGATTTTGATTAGCAAAAATGCACAGTGGTAGGGGATTTGGCACTTATTTGGCTCAGTATAGAATGTGTGTGTTGCGAGGAATCAGGGCACAGGAAGAACAGTGAGAAATGAGGAAGGAGGGATCCAGTGGCCAGGCATGTGGTGCCTGCCAGCCATGCTGATGACGGGGCCTGAGCCCTGAGAGCCACTCTAGGTGTTTAAGCAGGGGGCCCAGGTGAGGCATCACCCTAGCTGCTGAGTGGAGAAGGAATCCGAGGAGGAGGCAAAGAGACCAGCCAGGAGGCTGCTGCAGTCTGCAGTGAAGAACTGATGCTGGCCTGAATAACTGAGAAAGCAGAGCAAGAGAAGAGAATGGATTCAACAGGTCTTGGTGACTGGAGGTAGTTGGAAAGGGAGAAAAAGGAGAGGATGATGGCCAGTTTCTGGACTGTGTGACAGGTCCATGTTTAAGCCACCATCCAAGAGGGATGGCTGAAGGTTCTCTCTCCAACCCTGTCTGCAGAGAAGGGGAATGAAGTATCTGATGTGGCTGTGGGCCACAGCCTTGGTTCACACCTCATCACATGGTCAGCCTTCTATCTGGTCTCTTAAGTCTCTAGCCTTGTCCCTCTTTAGCCTATGCTCTGGTAGACTGAGTGACCTAAATGAGACATCTGATCATGTCACTTCCCGGCTGGAAAATTTTCAAAGACTCCCTGTCTCTAGAAAGGTCCTAGCTCCTTGGCCCAGCACATAAAGTCGTCTCCAATCTGAGCCTGTCTGCTTTCCTGTCTCAGTCCCCTAACAATCTACAGAAGCCACAACAACAGCTAACAGTTACACAGCCGTGATATGTACCAGGCAGTGTTCTAAGAACTTTCCACATTAACTTGCATAACTGTAAGAAAAACACTTCCCAAAAAGTCTTGCACATCCCAGAACTGACAAGATACTCTTGCCTTCAGATCTTGCACCCGAAGCTGTCTCCACCTGGTAGACAATAAATACATATTTATTGCTCATCAACTTCTCCCAGGCATTATACTAAGTCCCAGGGATCCAAAGTTGAGTGAGACATGGTATGTGCCCTCAAAGCATACAAAGTTGAGTAGGGGACAGACACACGAAGGTACAATTATAACACCATAAGGTAAGTGCAGTGATGGTGATGTTATGGAGCCACAGAGAGTGAGGCCCTAATCCAGTTTGGGGCTCATTCATTCAGCAAGGTAGTCAGTCAGGCACTCAACAAATGCTCACTGAGCCGTGACTCTCTGCAGCCTATCATAGGGTTCAAGGAGGAATTGCTCCCATTCTGCTGAGGGAGGCAGGCTGTCTGGAGCTTTATCCCTTCTGGGATACGTTCCCCACTTTGCCAGACAGGGTGAGGTCTCTCTTTTTCCTGCAGTCCCTACTCCACCCACACCATACACCAACCACCTTTTATGGGGAAGTTCAGGGGCTGCTTCCTCCTGACACAGTGAAGGCAGAGAACAGTCTGACTCACCATGGGATCCAGCACCCAGGGCAGCCTGGACACAGATGCCTGGAATTGGCTGAATGAAAGAGCATGAGGAATAAGGAATGACAAAGAGGGCATCCTCCTCCTGGGTTATTCCCTGATGCTCTCTCCAGAGTCAGGTCTGTACTTGCTACCTTTCCTGAGCCTGGAAAGGTAGGGCTCAGGCCCTCTGGAGCCAGGCCCTGCTGGTAAGGATGGGGCTGCAGCTGTCATTCCTAGTTTAGGAGCAGCCTGGCCAGAAAGGGCTTTGCCAAAGCGGGTTCCCAGGATGTCCCCCAGCCAGTGGGAACTGCCTGCTTCAGGCTTCTGAGGAATAAGCAGTATCCTGGGCAGCTCTAATTTTGGGGATAAGAGGAAGGAAGCCCTGCAGCAGCCTTCAGGACCTCTGCGTGGCAAAAGACTGTGTTGGAGAATCTCTGAGACTTCCTTGGCTCCCCAGTCCCTTCTGCAGCCTCTGGATTCTGAGACTGGTGGAAGCTGTGATGGAAGACTTTAGAAATAAATGACTCTGGCATGGCCTCAAACTAGAGGTGTTTGAGGAACATTCCAGGAAGTCTGAGTTAACATGCTTTTTCTTCCCAGAGCTCTGAAGGGCAATCATGATGGGAATTTTGGGCCAAGGATCTGAAGGGGCTTTCTGCCTCAGCCCTCTCTCCTAGGCAGAGTAGTTGGGAAGCCCTGGTCCCCATCCCATGTTCCTCGCCTCAAGGTCTGTCTCAGCTAGTGGTGCCTTTGCAGATCTGGGGCTGGGGGCAGGGAGTCTTGGGGGCTAGTGCTAACAGCTTTGGACAAGGGTGGGAATTTCCACTCCTATCTAGAGTCATCAACGTTGTGTGCCCTGACCTGGGCCTTTGGCCTCCAAAGGGCAGTGAGAAGGGCGGCCCCAGGGCCAATCCCTGGCCATTAATCCCTCCTGCCAGCCCGAATATCCACCCAGTATGGTCAGACAAAGGACTGCGCAGCCCAGCCACTGTGTTCCTCCCGCCCCAGGGGCTCCACTCAGACGCTGGGCCGCCTGGAATCCAGGCCCATGAGAAAGGGGCCGCCTTCACTGGCCATCTTATGCCCGGATGCTCAGCCGCATCACGTCCGGCCCAGGGCCTGTGAAAAGAGGGCCCAGCCACGCTGAAAACACGGATTAGCCCTTGGGCCGCCCCCTGACACCGGCCTGCTCGGCTCCAGCTCCGGGAAGCAGGCCCAATGGAGGGGGCCAGACAGGCACAAAGAACTGGAAAAGTCTGGGTTCTCACCCCTTTGGCCTAGCTCCCCACCCCCACCCTTCCCAGGATTAGCATAGCCAACCACACATTCAGTTTCATTTATTGAACATGTACTATGTCCTAGGCTGTACACATTGAATGGAAAACTGAAAGTACAAGGAAACAGAACATAGGCACGGGTGGTAATAAAAGCCACTTTTCCCTCAACCCCCTCACTACTTGGAGGTGTGAGATGGAGGCTGTGGTAGGGGCTTCAGAGGAGCTCCATCCCTAAGGGAAGGTGGGAAAGGCAGTGTATGAGACTTTGTCATCTCTGCTCTTTGCCCGAGTCTAGGTGCAGGATGGTGTTGCACCTGGTTGAAAATATGCAGGTGCTAAAATAACTCCTCTGGCTCTGCCTCTCTCCTTCCCCTGTTTTAATACTGACTATGCCAATTGTGTACCAGGAAAACAAAGCACCTCTTGCTAAGTGCCCCTGTGGGTCAGGTACTTTCATACATGATCTCATTTGGGTCTCATAATGCTGAGGGGGGGCATGATTGCTTCCATTATTCTGTTTGAGGAAACTGAGGTTTGAATGAGAACTGGCCCCAGGTCGCTGCTCCTGAAGCTAGATTCCTGATGCTGCAGTGGCTTGTGTTGCTTTCTTCTTTGGTGAGCTGGGCATTGTGACTGTACCGCCTTGTGTTCCATATGGCCGGCGTTCAGGCGGTAGAATGCAGGGTGGGATGGGGCTCAGTGGCTTGCGCCTGTAATCCCAGCACTTTAGGGGGCTGAGGAGAGTGGATCATGAGGCCAGGAGTTCGAGACCAGCCTGACCAATGGTCTCTCTATTTTTAGTAGAGACACGGTGAAACCCTGTCTCTACTAGAAATTCAAAAATTAGCCGGGCGTGGTGGTGGGCACCTGTAGTCCCAGCTACTTAGGGGGCTGAGGCAGGAGAAACATTTGAACCTGGGAATTGGAAGTTGCAGTGAGCCAAGCTTGCACTGCTACACTCCAGCCTGGGTGACACAGTGAGACTATGTCTCAAAAAAAAAAAAAAAAAAAAAAAGCAGGCTGGTGGGGAGGTTGAAGAGGGTTCTGAGTCAGGACCTGCTAGAATATAAACTGAGCTGATTCTTCACTATTGTGGGTTAGAGATTGTCTCTAGATCTCCAAGTGTTATCTCCTTCCTCTCTGCTTCCACAGCCCCTCTGCCCACCTCTCTCATAGCTGGCAGTTGTCTGTCTCTCCACCAGATTTTGAGTCTTCATTTCTGTCTTGCGTGGAACACTCGCAAAGGGACTGGTCCAGAAGTGCTTGGTAAGTGATGATGGCTGAACGGAGGCTAGGAGAACTGAAGGAGGGATGGATCTAGGATCCATGTGGAATAGACAGTACTTGGGAGTTGCCTGAATGTCGAGAGTGAGTGGGGAGGGAGGAGCCCAAGATGATGACAACCACACTTTAGTCTGGTGGTGGTGGGACAGAGAGGGGAGAGGTCCATTTGCTGAGGTATGGAATGCTGTAAGGAGAGCCAGCCAGGGCTGAAGAATGTACTGGGTAGAGGAAGAGATGCATTTCATTAGGACATTTGGGTGTGAGATGACTTGAAATATCCACGTGGTTATGCCCAAGCGGCACTGGATATACTGAGCAGGAGGTGAGGAGAGAAGCTAAGAATCGACTTTGGCAGCTAAAGTTGTGGAAGCTGGAAATACTCTCAACTATTAATCTCTAATGTCTTAGCTCAGCTTTAAAGGATGGCATTCTTAGAAGAGTGGGGTGCTACAGCTTTGAACTTCACATTTAATTCCAGCTCTACCACTTACTACTAGCTGTGTGAAGTCAGGGAAACCACTTAACCTCTCAGAACCTTAGTTTCCTCATTTGCAAAATAGGAATAATAACAGTACTCACCTCACAGGGTGCCCAAACTTAAGTGCAATAATGTACATAAAGTGTTTACCAAATACAAAATGCTCAGTAATGGTGGCTGTGATGTCATCAGCTGAGATTGGAGCTGAGAGAGGGGCCCTTGAGCTCCATGCTTTGAGTTTGGATTTTGAGCTGGATTTTGAGTTTGGAATTAACAGGCCTGCTATAACTAGCTTTGGTCACCTATACCTGGGGACACCTATACCTGGGCTCAGGGACTAGGGTGGGGCAAGTGAGACACCAAGGGCCCCCAATTTAAGGAGGCCCTGGCTTTCAAGTGCTGACTGTCCCTGCAAGACTCTGAGATTGAGCTCTCCTCAAACTCAGCACCTCAGGCACCTCTGGGCTCACTTTCCTTCCAGCCCTGCTCCACGTCTAAGTCTGTTGATCTACCTGTCCCCAGGACGAGACACTTTTAAGACAAGGCTCCTTCACCCTGTGGTTCCCTTGCAGCTGGGGATGGTTCTCTGCTGTCTCTTTGGAGAAGAGGTTTCCCAAAATAGGCTGGGTGCTGCATCCCTCTGGATGGTAGTTGTGGGTGGAATTTCCCAGACTGAGTTTTTAACAAAAACTGCCAAAGACCCCCTATCCCCTGTGAGATGTGTGTGTGGTGTTTCTGGGTCAGAAATGTGGCTCCTTAAGACTCACAGTCTGTGGAAGCCTGCATTTTGTACTGTGTGTGTGTGTGTGTGTGTGTGTGTGTGTCTGTGTGTGAAGAGAAGCTGTTTTTTCCAACAGGAGGGGTGTGGAGAGGAGGCAGCCAGAAGGGCAACTCCAAGTTGTGGACTTCCTGTGGGCTCTTGATTTAAAGAGGTCGCACCGCTTTTCACAATTTTGTTTTTTCAAAGAACGATCTCCAGGCCTGGAGGGAGGGCAGGACAGGGGTATGGCAGAGGTGGGTGGCAGAGAGGCGAGATGGTGACCCTGATCTGGAGCAGCCAAACATCCTCCCAGAGACAAAATCGGCCTGGCTTCGCCTGCCCTGCTGCTTCATTACCTAGGCCCAGGTTCCCTAATATCTGCAAGTGGGCCTGACGCCTCCCAATCAGGACAGTGAGGGCTGGCAAGGCGGCCTTCATCTCCGTCCCAGCTGGGGATGGAAGGACAGGAGGAAGACGTGAGGACCGACTATCGGGAGGAGCAAAATGGGGAGGGGGCTGGGAGAGTGAATGGGTGGATTTGTGATTGGGAATGATCCAAAGGAGAGGGGGTTGAGGGAGGGGTGGAAAGGGAAGAGGGCTGACCAATACAGTGGGATGGGGCCAGGGCCAGGGCTGACCTAACCCAGATGGGGAAGGGGTGACTGGGTCTGGGAAAAACGGATCCAAAGGCAGAGAGGGAGGGGCGAAATGGAGGAAGGTACCGTGAACAGAGTAAGGGGGCTGGGAGAGGAAATTAGAGGGGAGGTGCTGGCTAGCAGGGAAGGCCTGAGCTCTCTCCCCTCGCGGTGGTGCGGAGTGGTGGGGGGAGGGAAAGGGCCGTGTTCATATATAAAGCGGCTCGGCGGCCCCTGCCGTCCCGGAGCCGCGCGGGCAGGGGCTGCCGCAGCCTATGGCGGGGCGTAGCAACATGGATCCGCCCGCCGCTTTCTCTGGCTTCCCCGTCCTGCCCGCGGTCGCGCCGTCGGGGCCGCCGCCGTCGCCGCTCGCGGGAGCTGAGCCTGGTCGGGAGCCCGAGGAGGCTGCGGCGGGCCGCGGGGAGGCGGCCCCCACGCCAGTGCCGGGCCCGGGGCGGCGGCGGCGGCGGCCCCTGCAGCGCGGGAAGCCGCCCTACTCGTACATCGCGCTCATCGCCATGGCTCTGGCGCACGCCCCGGGCCGCCGCCTCACGCTGGCCGCCATCTACCGCTTCATCACCGAGCGCTTCGCCTTCTACCGCGACAGCCCGCGCAAGTGGCAGAACAGCATCCGCCACAACCTCACGCTCAACGACTGCTTCGTCAAGGTGCCCCGCGAGCCGGGCAACCCGGGCAAGGGCAACTACTGGACGCTGGACCCCGCGGCCGCCGACATGTTCGACAACGGCAGCTTCCTGCGGCGCCGCAAGCGCTTCAAGCGCGCCGAGCTGCCGGCGCACGCGGCCGCGCCGCCTGGGCCGCCGCTCCCCTTCCCCTACGCGTCCTACGCGCCCGCGCACAGCCCAGCGCTGCTGGCGCCGCCGCCCCCTGCCGGCCCGGGCCCCGCGCCGCCCGCGCGCCTGTTCAGCGTCGACAGCCTGGTCAGCCTGCAGCCCGAGCTGGGGGGACTGGGCGCCCCCGAACCGCCCTGCTGCGCTGCGCCCGACGCCGCCGCCTCTGCCTTCCCGCCCTGCGCGGCCGCCGCCTCCCCGCAGCTCTACTCGCAGGCCCCCGACCGCCTGGTGTTGCCTGCGACCCGCCCCGGCCCCGGCCCGCTGCCCGCCGAGCCCCTCCTGGCCTTGGCGGGGCCGGCAGCCGCGCTCGGCCCGCTCAGCCCGGGGGAGGCCTACCTGAGACAGCCAGGCTTCGCGTCGGGGCTGGAGCGCTACCTGTGAGCCTGCGCCCTGCGGGCAGGCACCTGTGCGCCTGTCCCCTGGGCCTGCGGCGCCGTCCGCGAGCGCCCCACCTCTGGCCGCCACCCCAGCTGGGAACACACCCTGCGCGAGTCTCGTCTTGGCTTCCTGGGCTCAGATTTCTGCTACATCCTTCTCTGTCCCCCATCCCTGGGGAGGCTGCCACCATCTCACCACGGGACCGAAGCGTCCCCTGTGACCTGCGAGCCTCTCATTTCTTCTCCCTCCACTTGTGAGCACCCCCAGCTTTGTGGCCCCCTCTCCCCCAGCGCTGTCAGTGGGTCCTTTGCCCCGGAGCTGCCCCGCCTCCAGTGAGTCCCCACCCAGGTTTCCTAGTGAGTTCCAAGCCTTTGGAAGCCAGATCTGCGATCCCAAGCCGCCTCTTCCACCCACTGTACTTCATCAAACTTCCCTCAGGTTTTTCCGACACGTTAGAGGTCAGACTCCTGGGCTCATGACTTACTCGCTAGCCTCCCTTCATTTCCCCACAAGTTTGCCCCCCACCTCCACTTACCTGTCTGCCCTCAGCTTCTTCCTGCGAGAGAGCCTCCCTTCCACGTAGACACTCCCGGCTGCCCACTTCACGCCCTGAGGACGCTTCTTGGAGATTTCAGAGACAGGTAGCACCAGGGCTCCTGACTGAAAGGGGAGTTAGTGGGCCTTTATGTCTGCCCAACCTCCTGAAAACTTAGGACTTATTGGGTTATTATTTTTAACTAAAGCTGGTTTAATTAAAAAGAAAGAAACCTTTTTCTGGGCTTGGTGTGCTGGCTGGTGACTTGCGGGAGAGGTCTGGGGAGACCAGGGGAGCTTTGTTTCAGACCTTGGGTTGCCGCATGGGGTGAACCTCCTCATCAGGCATCAATCAGAAGTTCATGAAGTGGGATTAGGAAGTGATTCTCCAGCAGGATTAGTGGCTAACACAATTTTGTTTTAAAAAGGAAGTGATTCCGCCATAGCTGTGCACATAGTAGGCCTAGTCAAATGCCATCTCCTGCATCTCAGCCCGGTAGAGACGAGATGGGCTGGGCATGTGTGTGTACACACTTGTGTGACTGTATCTGGGCAGCGGGTTGCCTGCTATCTGGGGTTATTCCCAACTCCCATGGATAAAGGAGCATGGGCCATTGATTCACTCGTCCGGTTAATGTGCTGAGCCTGTGCTAGGCACTGGGGAAATATCACTGAATGGATGGGCAAAACCCCTGCCTCATGGAGGTTGTGGGCCAGTGGGGAAGAGACATTAATCCAACCATCACTGCTCAGATAAATAAGGTAAGTAAGTGCTCTAGAGCCTTGCACTCAAAGTGTGGTCCACAGACCTACAACATCACCTGGGAGCTTGTTAGAAATGCAGAATCTGGCAGGGCATGCTGGCTCATGCCTGTAGTCCCAGCGTTTTGGGAGGCCAAGGCAGGAGGATCCGTTGAGTCCAGGAGTTCAAGACCAGCCTGGCCTAGCATAATGAGACCCCATCTCAATAAATAAATAAATAAATAAATATATATATATATATATATATATATATATAGAGAGAGAGAGAGAGAGAGAGAGAGATAGAGAGAGAGAGATAGATCTATCTATATATATAGAGAGAGAGCTCCTTACTATATATATATATAGATAAATAGATAGATAGATAGATAGATAGAGCTCCTTACTATAAAAAGTGAGGCCAGGCCACAGAACCACAACCCATGCCCTCTGAACTTCCGGACACTGCACTATGCCCCTTGTCTTACCTCCCTTGATGGATTGTAAGATGGGGCAGAAGGGACCTGAGGGGTTTCGTGACTGTCCCCAGCACCAAGGACAGGGCAGCACTGAGTGGGGACTCAGAGGTGTGAGGGAGGGAGTTGGCCTTTGACCCTGTCCTGCTGTCTGGTGCTGACCCAAATGCTAAGCATCAGGCTTTTCCAAGATTCTGGGCCCCAGGGCTCCCAGTGTTGTTGAGCTTGCATTAGCGGTAGAAGATGGGGGAGGGAGTCAGTGTGTCTTGAACCCAGGGTGAGTGTGATTTGCATGCAGGATGTGCCTCTTCGATACCAGAGTTTGAAGCTCAGGGTGGTGATGGAAGGTAAGGGTGGGACAATGGGCCGCCCATAGAGGAGAAAGTATGAAAATCCAGGTTTTCGGTAGCTTTGGAGAAAAAAAAAAAAGAAAAGAAAATCCAGGAAGGCCCTCTTTGGGGATAGGGTGGTAGGTTTGCACAGTGTGTTAGGAAGTGACCTGGATAGAACCCCTCCCTCAGCTCTTGGCCCCTTTGAAAAAGTGAGGATCAGATCTGAGTTGCCTGATGCACAGCAGTCCTTCACTTAACATATTTTGACTGCTTGAAGGCATGAATCCTTGCTGTCTGATACTGTGCCTGACTTACAGAATAATGACTTAGTGGATAGTACTTTGACTTAGGCACTTTCTTATCCGTTCTCACTCGAAATCCTCACAGTGACCTATGGAAAGAGCAAAAGAAGTGAAGGTGGAGCTATTTCCCCACTTGTAAGTTTTGAAAACTGCCCCTCCCTAGGCCCAGTAGGTAGTGAAAGATCCAGCCTTCCGTTCTCTAGGAAGTAGAGCTCCGTAAAGATCAAAATGCAAATTTTCTTTTGCTCCAAATGGTGTTATAGCCCCTCCTTCTGCTTCAGAGCACCTGTTGATAAATTCCTTCCTAGTCCAAGAAATCCCAGAGAAGGAAAGGACCCTTGTGGCTCTCCTGAAGCCAGGAACGGCTTCCCGAGCTCTGAATTCCATTCTTGCTACCACCCTGCAGGTCTTGGTCCCAGGATCTTGAAACACTTCGAGGACAGGTAGAAAATATCTGGAGGGAAATACTAGGAGAGTCACCCCTGAACTGAAAAATCAGATTTTTATTTTTTAAATGCCTCCTTAATTTTCCTTTGTCAGGCTGGGCGCAGTGGCTCACACCTGCAATCCCAGCACTTTAGGACGTCGAGGCAGGCAGATCACCTGAGGTCAGGAGTTCAAGACCAACCTGGCCAACATGGTGAAACCCTGTCTCTACTAAAAATACAAAAAGGAGCTGGGTGTGGTGGCGCATGCCTGTAATCCCAGCTACTTGGGCGGCTGAGGCAGGAGAATCTCTTGAACCCGGGAGGCAGAGTTTACAGTGAGCCAAGATCCACCATTACACTTCAGCCTGAGCAACAGAACAAGACTCCGTTTCAAAAAAAATTAAAAAAAAAATCGAAACAATTACATAATCTAACAAGTCAAATAGCAATCAAAGGCTTTTAGTGGTATCTTGCACCACTCTCAGAATCTCTATTTTGTTGTATACAAGAATCTACTTTCAATTCATATTTCCTTCTCTTGAAATATAATTCCATATTTCCATGCTTATATTCCTCTCTTTTGAAACAGTAACAATTAAAACTTCCTATTATTATAGATGATCATTTACCTCTAAAATCTCTATCTCCTTCCATTCCCCCTCAAATTACCAACTTTTGGTGAAATAAAGTTTTAGCATTTACATTGTTACTATGTAACTATTGTTCTGTGATAAGCTACTAGTGTACTAAGATTATAATTCCTTTTGTGTGTGTGTGCAACTTTTTATTTTACCTAGACTTAATAATGCCTTAATTTTTCATTTGCTCAACTTCCTTTGTACCTACAAAGGTACAAAGCTAAATCTGTGGGAAGCTAAATCTTCCCATACTTCCAGTAACGCTTTTCATGAGGTGAGGTCAAACTTATCAGGAAACCTATCACTGCTTTTGGTGGTTGTGTCTTTCCCTCTCTGGGGCATCTCTCCCAGCGCCCTCCATCCTTCACTCATTTGGACTGATGGTGCTCCAGGTCTGCTGAACAGAGCTGGAGCTAGAACTTTCCTTCACCATTACCTTGGGAATTCTGTGTCCTGTTTTGGATCTACTTCCTGATGTCCATATCTTCCCTTTTTCTTAGTTTATTCCCTTGTTTCAGTCAAGATAAAATGTTTTGGAAACTTTGCACATCTGAAATGGTCTTAGCATGAGAAGCTAGGCATGTTGTCGGTAATTTCTGAGCTAATAGGTCATTTGACAATGAAATAAATTTGAGTCAATGCTGTGCTTCTCTGTAGACTTTTTTTTTGGAGGGAATCAGAGAATGGGAGATGTTTTCTCCGGTTAGTATGCTTTACCTGCAGGGAAGCAGGGAAGGTGGGGTAGTGTTATGGAAATGAGGGGTTAGAGTTTTGGCAGGAGAACTCTTGAGATTTCCTTATAGGAGAAGGAAATCTGAGAGGAGCCCTGGGATGGTTGGCTTCCTGACTCAGGGGGACTTGGAACACAGGGAGGGTCGCTTTGGGCCCAGGATGGTGCTGAGCTGGTTTGAGGGCCTTCTGGATTCAGCTCAAGAAAGAAGCCAACATCACTCTGGCACACAGAAAATTGAGTACACAGGAAAGTGATGCCCTAGGCCGGAACACTGGCAAACATGGCAACAGAGAGGCTCCTTCAGGAGAGCCCTCCACTGTAGTGACTAGATTGGTTTTGAGAGATCCAGTGAGGGGATTTTGCATGATACAGGTTGTTGTGGTTTACTTTTAAAGGGAAAGAATTCTGTGGACTTCCAGTATTGACTTTAATTTTTTTGTTATAATGTCAGTATTTGCAGGTATAAATTCCTTAGACTAGTATTTCTTAATGTGATTGTTAAAATTGTTTATAAGTTAAATTCAAACAACAATGAAATAAAAATTCAAGTTCATAACATTAGTAAAATGTAAAAGAATATATTGTGGCCAGGCGCAGTGGCTCACACCTGTAATCCCAGCACTTTGGGAGGCCGAGGCAGGCAGATCTTGAGGTCAGGAGATCGAGACCATCCTAGCTAACACAGTGAAACCCTATCTCTACTAAAAATGCAAACAATTAGCCGGGCATGGTGGCATATGCCTGTAGCCCAAGCTACTCAGGAGTTTTGCTGAAACTACATCACTTGCACAATGAATGTGGCTCTGGCTTCTCCATAGCAGGTTTTCCGGGTTTGTCATTCCTTGGGCCATGTGATGACTAAAGTCACCATTTTAAATTTTAATTTAATTTATTTTTTGAGACAGGGTATCACTCTGCCACCAGGGTGGAGTGGAGTCGTGCAACCATACTACACTGCAGGCTTGACTTCCTGGGTTCAATCGATCCTCCTGCCTCAGCCTCTCGAGTAGCTGGGACTACAGGCATGCACTAGCATGCTGGTTAACACCATTTTTTTTTCTTTTGAATGAACTGCAGGCATTCCTTCATGTAGCAGGCCATGATACCAGTGGGTTTGATACCAAACACAGCATGCATTTATAAAATCTACATTTTTTTTTTTTTTTTTTTCCTCATCTCAAGACTAAAGTAGCACTACCTGATAACAAATGCAAATAAGGGCCGGGCATGGTGGCTCACGCCTGTAATCCCAGCACTTTGGGAGGCTGAGGTGGATCACGAGCTCAGGAGATGGAGACCAACTGGCTAACATGGTGAACCCCTATCTCTACTAAAAACACAAAAAGTTAGCTAGGCGTGGTGGCACGCACCTGTAGTCCCAGCTACTTGGGAGGCAGAAGAATCACTTGAACCCAGGAGGCAGAGGTTGCAGTGAGCCGAGATTGCACCACTGTACTTCAGCCTGGGCAACAGAGCAAGGCTCTGTCTGAAAAAAGACTTTAAGTATCAGGTATCTCTTATAAAGAAGTCACCCATGTGATCCAGAATATGCTTATATAAGTGTGCTTACTATTGTGAAAAAAAAACATTAAAAATTTTTTATAGATTCCTACATGAATAAGAATACATTCTTGGACCATACTTCAAACTAAGCAATTAAACATTTTAAGACATTTACCTAAATAAATAACTTTTTGGTTAGAAGAAAGTTGCCATTACAGGCTATTTCTAACTTAATAAAGGTAAGAACAGTACATATTAAAACCTAAAGGATATAGCCAAACTTGTGCTCAGAGGAAATTTCATAGCCCCAAATATGCCATGGAGACAGAGTCAGAGGGGATCTGGGGTGGGGTAGGGAGATGAGTTACAAGGCTACCGCAGCATCGAGGCAGGAAACAAGGATGGTTTGATAGAGGCGAGGTGCAAGTGGAAAAAAGTAGATATGCAAAGCTATAAAAAGAATCAGCCACTGGCTAACATCGTCCTATTCCACCAAGGCCAAACATTTTCCCATTTAATTGAATTTAGCCTCAGGCCAACCCTGAAAGCTTGGAGTGGTCATTTGGCTGGCAGACACCCCTTGTCTGGCTTTGCTGATTTAAGGAGTAACGAATTTTGGGAGCTGCTGTTGCTCAGGCCAGTTGTCCTGGTCCTTGATGAGGTGAGGCTATGCGTTCAAGGTTAGCCTGGGCAACATAAGTACCTCTCATTCATTAAAAAAAAAAAAAAAAAAAGAAATTTAAAAAAGGAATAACTAATTTCAATAGACCGTTTAGCTCAGAAGTTACTGAAAACATTTTCAGAGGTGGTTCCTCCACTGCTCCCACCAGAGAGCACCTAGGTTAGCCATTTTTCCCTGTGAATTCTGTCAAACCACCGAGGAACCTATTTCTTTATTTACATACACTGCTCCAGAACACATAAAAAATGAAAGTCATCCCAATTCTACCTACTATGTTATCTAATTATGTTATCAAAACTTACTAAAGAAATACACAAAATATAGCCTAATCTTACATATGAAAGGTGATGCAAAGCTCATCAAAACATCAGCAAATTGAACTTACTGTGTTACCAAAAAAATATGCAATTGTGCAGTTTATTCCTGCAATGCAAAGAAGACATTCTTAGAATGATTTGCTCCCCATTGTAGGAGCTGTACATCATCAACTTTATAGATAGATGATGAAAACCGGGCTCATAAAGGCTAAGTGACTTGCCCAGGTCAAGCTGCAAAGTGACTGATCCAGGACTTGCTTCCAGGTCTGCCTGACTTCAAAGTCATTCTCCTTTCTCTCAGGAAGAAACAAGTGGAGGTGGAAACTTGACTGAAAAGCCCCAGGCACCAAATAAAATTCTTCAGCTCACCCTAATAGCCCCTTCCCCTACACCCACACACACACACACTCACAGTCCCAATCTTGAAAGGAGCCTTTTCAAGCCATGATGCCAGGTCTTTGGTTTATTCTTTTTTCTTTTTTTTTTTCTCTGTCTTCCACTTCCTATTTCCTCTCCACACTCCTATACTCCCCTCTCTCCCCTTTCCCTCTTTCTAATCTCCTTTCTCCCGTCAATTTTTGGAGATGAAAGCGCCACCTATTGGCCACTTCATATGCACCTGATTTGAGCAGGAAATCATTGGAATGAAGTCAAGATCCATTTTGATGCTAATTTGGGCTGACAGGGGCCTCTGGTGGCTGAAAGGGAAGCAGGGAACCCAATTGTTTGGTGTAGAAGAAGAAAACTAGCTGCAGTTCCCACCTTCTCTAGAAAGCTCTCCCAGATCTTCCATCCTCCCTGCTTCCCCTTGGCAGGATTTGGTAGTTGCTCCACTGGAAGTGAAATTGGAATGGGTGTGAGGTTGGTGGCCGTAGGTGCAGCCAATTTATTTACTCTGTAAGAGGGAGACAGAAGAAAGGGGACTGGGCTGGGGGCAGAAAACCTGGGGTCTAATCCCAGGTCAAACATTTAGGCAAGTCCTTTCCTTTCTCTGCCCTTCATAGCAATTACTGCCTCTTCCCAAGTGCCTTGATTGTGCCAGGCCCTGTTCTCTTTCCCAGCTGAGTACTCAGGGATGGATCAGACACTGTCCCTGCTCAGAGAGCTCAAATGATGGCAGATGACAATATAGTATATAGAGTGCTTTTTGAGATGAGGGGCTGCTAGGTCCCTTTAGTCACTTACCAGTTCCAGCCTCTACCTTGACTTCAGCCCCAGTCACCTCTGGAAATAGAGAATGTGCCCCATCCTCTCTGCCTGGGTAGGGACAGCCTTTGTGACTGCTAAAGCACTGTGATGATGGGTGAGGATTTTCTACCCTGTCTGACCGTGTCTTCCCTGCTCCACTATGTCCCTAACTGGGCAGCCTGGCCAGCACTGGGCATACTGCAGGTTTGGTTTGAACTGTCCTTATCTGGAGGCTGGACTTGGGGCTGAGGGGGTTGATGAGGCTTAGAGACAAGAGGCCTGGACCCTGCTTGATGGAGACATAGGCCCCACCCTGGGCATCAGTCTGTCTCCCTGAGTTATGAAGGGGCTGCGGTTTTGTGGGCTTCACAAGGGAAGGCTTCCTGGAGGTGATAGGTTGGAGTTCTGAAAGGAGGGAGGGGAGGGTCTGCCGCTCCTGCTCCTATGAAACTCCTTCTTCCTCTATCCATCCTAATCTCTGTCCAGCCAGCAGACTGAAAATACTGACTACTTTCAAAGTGATTTAGATGGGACCGACAGAGAGAGGGAGTCAAAGACACAGGGATGGGAACAGAACAGGGGGAAAGGTGGAAAATCTGGGGTCCTAGCTAGAAGACTCAACTGCTTCCCTGTCTGATGGGCAGGCAGGTGACACTCACAGGCACCTCACATGTCTGAATTCACATCCCTTGCTTTCAACATTCATAGCCACCAACCATATTCTCAAGTTGGAGCCTATAAAACGGTTTTTATTATTCTTATGTCCTGCATACTCAACCTTATTTATTGAAATAATCCAACTGTTTCTTTTAAAGTTTTTATTTAATTGTTGAATAAGTAATACATTCACTTCACTTGGCTTTGCAATTATAAAAACAATTATCCACGAAGTCTCCCATTTTTGTTTTCAATTTGTCCTAGTGGATAATCAGTTACTAGATTTTTGTTCATCCTTCTAGATATTTTTGTTGCACACATAAACCAATACAAATATACATTATCTTTGAAAAACACAACTAGATGCATGTTTACACTGTTGTATACATCTTTATTTTTTTTTTTTTCACTCAACAATGTATCGTGGCTGGGTGTGGTGGCTCATGTGTGTAATCCCAGCACTTTGGGAGGCCAAGGTGGGTAGATCACTTGAGGTCAGGAGTTTGAGACCAGACTGGCCAACAAGGTGAAACCCTGACTCTATAAAAAATACAAAATTAGCCAGGGCAACATGCCTGTAATCCCAGTTACTTGGGAGGCTGAGGCAGCAGAATAGCTTGAACCTGGGAGGTAGAGGTTGCAGTGGGCCGAGATCATATCACTGCACTCCAGCCTGGGTGACAGAGCAAGACTCAGTCTCAAAAACAAAACAAAAACAACAAACAAACAAACAAACAAACAATGTATCTTGGAGCCTTTTCCAGATGAGTACATAAAGACTTCTATATTCTACTTGTACCGTACACTAGTCCTTTTTTTAGATGTTTCATTATTTGCTTACCCAGTCCCCTACTGATAGACATTTATGTTGTTTCCAACCTTTTGGCATTCCAAACAGCACTGCAATATGACTTTGTACACTTCATACCATATGTGTGAAGGTACAGCAACAGGAGAAATCCATGGAAGTGGGTTTCTATGCAGCCCTTGCCATGGCACCAAGCCCCTGTGTGGTCACACTAGCTCCTTTCAACAGCAGTCCCCTTTTATTTCTCAAAGGGACCTTTGGTGATCATAGTCAGATTTTCACCTTCTCAAACCCCACTTCCTTCTTCTCCAGGGCCTTCCCATCAGTCTGCCACCAGAGCCCCTTCACAAGGTATCCTGGCCTCTGGATTTGGGAAGCATGGGTACTTGCCACGCCCACTCTGGGGTATGCTCTGCTCTGGCTATCAATCCATCCAGGGTGGTGGCTCCTTTTCCTTTTTAGCCCCCAAATCCTGGGCATCCATGGCAGGTGTAGGGAACCAGCTTTTTGGACCTCTACCATTCAGGCCTCCAGGCTTCCTGCCAAATGCTGCTGTCTCCCCAGCTGGTCCCCCAGTTGTGACTCCCTTCTTCTGACCATAGGATCATTCTATAAAATCTGTTCCCCTACTGTTTAAGATGTCCTATTTCATTGTCTCTAGTCCCCCAGAAATGAGTGGCCCCAGCTTTGAAGGAGGGCGTGGACGAGGGAAGATCACACAGAGCCCCTGTGAGAGGTGTTCTTGTAACTAATGGGGAGTCAAACTTCACGGCTGGAAATGAGGCCCTTGGCAGACTGGGAACCTCTGGGGTTGCCCAGATCTGTGATGTCAGCTCATGTAGCAGTTGTCACCATTTGGGGCTGACCTAGGCAGAAGATGAAGAGGAGGAACTCTGTCTGAAGGAGACATATTCTCCTCCCCTCAAGGATGGAGACTGATTGGGGAGAAGCAACCTCTATTCTCAGCGAACACATAGTTCTGTTGACGATCTGAGATACAACCTTTGTTCTCAACGAAGAAAGTTCTATTGATGATCTACTGATGAACTCCCTAGAATTCTATAGGGGGTCCCAGACAGAGAGAGATATGTCATACCTTTCTTTCTTCTTTCATTAATATATCCACATATCTAACATTAATTGAGCACCTACTGTGTGTCACGCTTTGTGCCAGGCAGGAGGTAGAGTGATTAATAATGACGATGCAAAACATTTTTGAGCTCTTTCAGTTTCAGGCAGTAGGCTAAGTGCTTTATGTGCATCATCTCATTTAATCCTTACAGCAATCCAATGAGGTAGGTACAATTACTATCCCCATTTTGCAGAGGGAAAGATAAAGATGAACACACTATGAGCCCTGTTCTCAAGCAGCTCTGTCTAAAGCAGGGATCCCCAACCTCTGGGCCACTAACTGGTACCTAGCTGGTGATCTGTTAGGAACCCAGCCACACAGCAGAAGGTCAGCTGCGGGTGAGCGAGTATTACCACCTAAGCTCTGTCTCCTGTCAGATCAGTGGTGGCATTAGATTCTCATAGGAGCATGAACTCTATCATGAACTGCGCATGTGAAGGATCTAGGGTGCGTGTTCCTTATTTTTTATTTTTGAGACTGGACTCTTGCTCTGTTCCCCAGGCTGGAGTGCAATAGTGCGATCTTAGCTCACTGCAACCTCCACCTCCTGGGTTCAAAGAATTCTCCTGCCTCAGCCTCCCAAGTAGCTGGGACTACAGACACCTGCTACCATGCCTGGCTAATTTTTTTTGTATTTTTAGTAGAGGCAGGGTTTCACGGGGTTTGGCCAGGTTGATCTCAAATTCCTGACCTCACATGATCCACCCACCTCGGCCTCACAAAGTGTTGAGATCAGTGTGAGCCACTGCGCCCAGCCTGTTGCATGCTCCTTAGGAGAATCTAACTAATGCCTGATGGCATGATATGAGGTGGAATGGTTTCATCCCAAAACCTGCCCACTACCACCTTGGTCCGTGGAAAAACTGTTTTCCATGACACTGGTCCCTGGTGCCAAAAAAGGTTGGGGACCCCAGTCTATAATAAAATCTACAGACTGAAAAACAAATAATGAAAACAGACAGAGCTAAGAGCTTTGGGAACATGGGTGGGAGTCAGGTGAGCGCAGAAGTGTTGTCAGGGAAAGCATCTCACAAACTTGATGTGTGAAATGAACTAAGAAGGACTAGGAGAAGTGAGCCATCTGCAAAGGTGAAGAGGGAAGAGCAACTCAGGTATGAGTAGAGTGCAGGAGTTGGAGGTAAGTCTGAACAAGCAGGTAGAGGCCAGGCTGCCAGGTATCCTGTGCAGACAAGCACCCTATATCCAGAAAGTGATGCAACCCTGGAAAAGCCTCAGGTTGTTGAGCAGGTAGCAGGTATCACTGGAGCCTTGTGCAAATCACACTTCCACCTTCTCCATTAACTCTGTAATCACAAGTACCAGAAGGCCTCCTGTTGATCTGGGGTCTCAGCAGTGCCCTCTGAGTGTATTAGCAGGAGAAGTTTCTCAGCTGCTCCTTCTCTTGGGTGGTGGTGGTGGATGGGGGAGGGTGGTATTTGCCAGAGTTGAATCTGTTCCCAGACCTTAGCCCTTCCCACCTGCTGATGTAAGAAATGAAGCCAAGCCCTGAAATATGGAGCCCTTCCAAGTATCTTAATCTAGGCTGAGGATGGGGGAAAGAAGGGTCTGACCTCCCAGCATGGCACTGCCCTCTCCCTGCCTTCCTCACTGCCCCATCCTGGAGCAGTGACACCCTCTCAGTTTCCTCTGAGGTTCCTATGCCAATTTCCCTGTTCCTATGCCAATCCTCCCCCCCCCTTCACTTCTCACCTATCAAAGTGAGTTTTCTGCCAGATTACCTGTTCCCCATCCGGGTGAGATGAAGAGGACCCTGGCCTGGGAAATGGGATACTAGGGTTCTAGTGCTACCTCTGCTACCAGTTTGCTGTGTGGTTGTGAGCAAGTCATCCCTCTCTCTGGGTCTCAATTTCCCCATCGGCAAAATTAGCTTTGAAAAAATCTACAGTCCAATTTTGGAATGAATAACTTCAGTCTTTATTTACTGGGGGGTTGGGTGAGGTGGTTGGGCGGGAATGGGATGCCCACCATGCAACTCAAAGCACGGGTGGAGTGGATTCACGGTCTTTTTGGAGAAGATCCAGCAGGAAGCAGGTCGGCTGTGCAGTATGGCCTGAGAATGAGCTCAGAGCAGGAAGGGGGAAGATGAACTGAGCTCTCCAGAAGGCTTCTTTCTGGAGCAGGGATTTGAAACGGGGGTACAGGTTGGAAAAAAAAAAAAAGGCAAACATAAGCAAAGAGTGGAGTCCGGAGGTTTTAAGTCTTTGGATAACTTTTCCAAGCGGGTGGAACGGGAGTAGGGTGAGGAAAGTGTGCTGGGTCTCAGACCTTGTCCTCTGTCTAGCTCCTGACTCTTTGCGTGGATGAGAGGTTCCTCCAGAGGTCGCTGTTCCCCAGGAATCCATCACTAGCGTCCGTACCGCCAAGCCAGAGCTCCCGCTGTTCCCCTGGCTCCGCTTCTGTGAGGCTTACACGGCTCTGCATCTGCCCAGAGGACACAGGGACCTGGCAATATTTCTGCGCCCACGAGAAGACTTACGGCCTTGCCAGTTACACTGCCTGGGAAATAGGTCCCTATGGTTCTGCACCCTCCCTCCTGCCCTGCCCCAATTCAGGGCCTGGGAAGGGCGTCCAGTTGCTGAAGTGCCACTGTGTCAGAAGGCCGCGTGTAATTGGTAGGAAGGAAGCTGCCGCTGAAGTATTCTTGGCTATCCCACAGGGCCATCCCTGCATGAAGTCCTCCTTTTCCATGCTACAGTCACAGACCCTCAACCCAGGCGCACCCTCACACATTCTCCTTCCCCGCTAGGGTCTCACTGCTGACTCCAAGCAGGTTTGCAGTCCCCGACCAGGTAGCATGGCTTCAGGCTTTGCCTGGATGATGAGCCTTCCAGGCAGTCCTGCTGGGTCCACTGTTGGACACCAAGCGTCAGGTCTGGAGGGGAAAACCGCGTGTGAGGTCTGGAGGATGCAGGACACAGGACGCAAGATAGGCCCGTCAGTCAGGGTCGCAGCCCACCATACGGAGCCACTGTTGTCCAGAGGGCAGACACGTGAGGATAGAGAAAAAGAGGCTCGGCCCAGAAGAGCGCACTTAGACCTGAGGTTCTCGCCCCCACACACCCGGAAGCGGCCCCCACTGACCCTGTCCACCTCTGCTCTCAAGAGCATGGAGCCTTCTCTACCACTCCATGAACTCTGTGGATCTTCGGAACTGGTGCTTTTCAAGCGGCGCTGTTTTCACTCTCTCCTGAGGTCGCAACCCTCTTCCCACAAACAGCAGCCGACAGGCTCCGCAGCTCACTTTGGCCGCCACCGCGGCAGTACTCGAGTGCAGGGTGCTTAAGCGAGCCCCCTACCACATAGTTCACGGTTTGGGGTGGAGGGGATGGGGCTGGGAATGGAAATGGCCAGGAGTAGTGGAAAAAGAAGATGGAAATTCGTACTTTCGAACTTTGCCTGGCAGACGTGTAGACGCTACGGCGGAGGCACCTGCCCTTGTGCCAGCGCCTGGAAGAGGGCAGGTGGGCTGCAGAGTTGAAGGTGCACACACTGGGGCCCCAGTCATTTCTGTGCATGCCAACGCGAACACATCTGAGGTCTGCCCCCGCAGGTCACAGGATCTGGAGTCTCCCGGCTAAGGGAGCTGATCGCTCCTGAGCAGCCGAAGATCCGGGTGGAGAAAGGAAATGTACGGGCTAAGGCTAGACAGCTGTCTCATTTTGGAGCCGTAGCTCGGTCTGGAGTGGGAAGGAGGGGGCTAGCCCTAGCCTCAAAGCTTTCCCCGAGGCTGGCCAGTTTTGTGAATAAAATGAGAAGTCTGCGGGCATAGCTCCCCAGCCCAGTTCAGGCTTCCGTTTGCAGCCAGGCGCCGGCCGAGCTCGAGCAGCTGAAAAGGGCCGTGTGCGATCCTTCCATAGTCCTTCGGAACAAACTCCGCCTCCAGCCAGTGCCGCTCTCTGCCAGTATCCCAACTGACTTAATTAGATCCACATAATCGCTGGATGGCTTTTCTTTCCCAGAGCCGAAAACAGCTCGTTTATGCAAACCGTAAGGAAGAGAGGGGAGAGATGACCCGGAGGTCACTGATAGCAGCGTATTCTTCGCAAAA
>NW_016107745.1:120440-193603 GCF_001604975.1 Cebus imitator
AAAAAAAAAAAAACACCCAGTAACTAATGGAAAACTCCAACAGGCATCCCCCTTCGCCCGACAACGCTTCCTTCCAATTGTTATGGGCTGCCGGAGGGAGATGGCTGGGTCGTGGAGCAGATGCAGAAAGAGGCCGGGCACGACCAGAGACCCTGTAACCAAGACCCGAAGAGCCTGTGGCCTCCTGCTCTTCCGCGGCTGCAGCCAAAGGCTTCTGGGAAAGTGTGCAGGTTTTTGTGGAGGGAGGGACAGACTCATGCGGGATCCCAGGCACTGCTCCAATACGCCGAAGAGGCTGAGCCCACAGGCGAAAGAAGAAGGGATCACGGGAGAAGCAAAGAAAACGAAATAAATTCCAAATCCCACAGTTGCCCTTCTCCCAGGCCCCAGTGCACTTACTCCTGACACGGTTGAAAACAAACTGGCCCAGAACCTTGGGAGGGATAAGAAGCTACCAGAAGTCCCTCTATAGAGTGGAGCTCGGTTAGGGAAACAGTTATTTGGATAAACAGAGTTCCGGGCTGGGAACCCGGACACCTAGGTCTACTCAGCTTAGGGCCCCTCAAAAGCCTGACAAGTAACATGATCTCCTGGACCTCAGTTTCCACTCCTGTAAAAAGTATGTATGGGAAGGATCTGGAGTCTCCCTCCCCAACCCTGCAGAGCAGAGGTTGGGGATTCTGTACTCCCTTTCCCCAGTGTAGGTCTCAGTAGCGGTGAACAGGCCAGGCAGAGGCAAGGGCTGGCTGCTGCAGCTGCTTGGTAGAACTTCTTGTCTGAAGCAGGAAATTTGGGCAGCAAATGCCCTGGCTAGTACTACCCTGATTGGAGCCTGGGGTGCCAGGGGAGTGCTGACAAGGAAGGAAGCTACCGGTTCCCATTTGCCATTTTAGAAATGAGGACATTCAGGTCGGGGCACGGTGGCTTACGCCTGTAATCCCAGCACTTTGGGAGGCCGAGACAGGCAGATCATCTGAGGTTGCAAGTTCGAGACCAGCCTGACCAACATCGAGAAATCCCATCTCTGCTAAAAGTACAAAAAATTAGCTGGGTGTGGTGGCAGGTGCCTGTAATCCTAGCTACTCAGGAGGCTGAGGCAGGAGAATTGCTTGAACCCAGGAGGTGGAGGTTGCGGTAAGCCGAGATTGCCCCATTGCACTCCAGCCTGGGCAACAAAAGTGAAACTTCGTGTCCAAAGAAAAAAAAAATTAGCTGGGCCTGGTGGTGCATGCCTGTAATCCCAGCTACTCAGGAGGCTGAGGCAGAACAGCTTGATCCTGGGAGGCGGAAGTTGCAGTGAGCAGAGATGGCGTGTCATGCACTCTAGCCTAAGCAACAAAAGCAAAACTGGTCTCAAAAAAAAAAAAAAGAAAAGAAAAAAGAAAAGAAAAGAAATGAGGACATTCAGAAGGTGAAATGGAGTAGGATGATGCCAACACTTTTTCTCTCTACTTATTTAGACACTAGCAGAGCTGAGCTGTGTTGGAATTGGTGTGTGGTCCAGTGTGGCTTATCTGTGAGTGGCGTTCTGGGTGTGTGAGACAGATATCCATGTAGCCAAGAGCAAGCTTGAGGTATGTGTAGGGTTGCCAGATAAAATAAATCTGCTAAATCTAGCAACCCTAGGTATGTGAGTTTCCTCGGACTCATGCAAGAAGCTTCTCTGCAAGACCTTTTGCCCCAGTCAGTCCGTCACCCAGTAAATTCCAATTCCAGGGCCACCAGTCCCTGTCCAATTTACTGTCCACGGTTTGAAGACTATATTTCTTTTTTCCCCCAAGGGCAGTTTATGCTGGAACAGCGCGGTAAGTGGATCCCCTTGGTCAGAAGTCCCAGAGGGGGCCCAGGCGACTTGCTCTCACAGGCCAGACCTGCCTTCCATTTTTTTCTGCCCTTAGCTTGGGAGGATGAAGAACTCTATTTTGAGGATTCTGCGAAAAGGATTGCAACCCAGCCATGTTTTATCTCCTTGCAGGAACCTGGCTGAGTTCCTCCTCCCTATCCTGGGCCTCTGTGGCTCCATCTGTGGGATGGGAGAGTTAGATTAACACCAGGCTATCCCATAGATTGGAGGCCGCTGTTAAATGAAACTGCAAAGTGCTGTCAATACCGTTTTCATAAACGGCCTAGAATATGGCTACACTGCACACATTAGTTGTGGGTTAGGTGTTACTAGTCTCATTTTTACAAAAGCAGAAGCAGAGCAAAGAAACTTGCCCACGGTGACAGAGAGGGTAAGTAGTGAAGCCAGGATTGGAACCCCAGGAGCCTGACTTAAGGTCGCTGCCCTTAACTACTATGCAGACCAGGAAACTGCGGCTCCAAAGCGGGGGAAGTCACCTAATGAGGGTCGCACAGCGTTGGGACAGCGGAGGCAGCTGGGATTCCAGCCTCGCACGCCCGAGCTTTGGCCACTGTGCGGCGCTGTCGGGGCAGCAGCCCAGGCAACCGCTCAGTTCTTGCTCACTTCCAGCGCCCATCTCCCGCTCCGTGCCCCAGAGGCAGAAATGGGCCCACTCTGTATAGACGCTACTTGTTTCTGGGTCCTGGAGGCCAAGGGAGAAAGAGGTCTAACAGGATGGGCAAGAACCCGGCTGGAGAGAAACAATGCAGAGGGCCAACCTCACTTGCACCAGATTCTGGAGAGATGAAGGCAACACTTGGTCGAGGTCAGGGTTCACTGAGGCGGGGTCGGGCGGGGGGCGGAGGGGGTCCTGCCGCCTGTCCGTGGGGCCCAGAAGCCTGGGAGCCAGGAAGATCGGGGGCGTCCAGTCCTCGGGGCGACTGGGTCCGGGGAGAGGGGAGGGAGAAATTAAGCGGATCCCCAGACTATGAACAGACAGACACCCAGACAAATGCCGTTTCCACAGAGACTCACGAGAGTGAGAGACAGTTACAGAGACTGAGACAAACGGATGCCGACACCGAGAGGGTCGGAGAACAGGCAAACTCCGAGCGGCAGACCGGCCCGCTCCCCGGGAACGCGGCCACAGCGGCCGGCGCCCTCCCCGGCCTCCCCGCGCGGAGAGGGGTGGCGGGCCCGACCGTGGAGGGAGGAGAGGGCGCCGCCGCAATCTCACCTCTCCCAGGCCCGAGGCTGCGGGCGGCAAGTTCGCTCCTCGCGATCACTCGAACGCGTCTCCCCTCGGGCCGGAAGCCCTGCGGGCTCGGGTGGGCCCCGGCGGGCCGCACAGGGGCGGCGTGGGTCCCGGCGTCTCAGGATCGCGCTCCCACTGCGCTTCGGCCCGGGTGGCCCGGGCGCCGCCTTGAGGAGGGGACGCGTGCGGACCGCCGCCACTTCCCTGGCTGCGGCTGGCGCCCGCGCGGGCCTTAACATCCAGGGTCTGAGCGCTCTGGAGCCGGCGGCTCCAGGGAGCGCAGGGTGCGGGAGCGGCGGCGAAGACGAGGGCCAGCCTCCGGCCACTGGAGCCCAGCTCCCGCGGCGGCGGCGGTTGGCTCCCGCCGGGCCCCTCAGCCGAGGCGCTACGCCCGCCCCTGCCGCCTCGTCCCACCCCGCCCAGGGAGCTCCGCCCTAGCCCGTGGCTCTTCCGCCTTAGGCAGCCGCTAGGCGGGAGGGACAATCCCCCACCCCCGACTGCCACCCCGAGGGGACTAGGGGCCGAGGCCCGCCCAGGTAAGGCAAGGCCTCAGCTCCTTCCGCCGCGCTCTGGCGGCGGGTCCCGGCTCGGGCTCCCGGGGTAGTGGCGGGGGCCGCCGGCGGGGCGTGCCCTGGAAGGTGAGCGCGGCCGAGCTGGGCCGCCAGGGGGCGCTGCGGAGCCAGGGGCTCGCTGCCCGCCTCAGTCCTCCGCCCCCTCCCCGCCCGCGCGCAAAACACACTCGCCCTAGAGGCAGCGCGGCCGAGCCGGAGCCACTGCCGGAGCGGAGCCGGAGAGTGGCGGCGGCGGCGGCGGCAGCGGCACCATGACCCTGGGCAGCTGCTGCTGCGAGATCATGTCCTCCGAGAGCTCCCCGGCCGCGCTGTCCGAGGCGGACGCAGACATAGACGTGGTGGGCGGCGGCAGCGGCGGGGGGGAACTCCCAGCCCGCTCCGGGCCCCGCGCCCCCCGGGACGTGCTCTCCCATGGCCACGAGCCTCCCCCGGAGGAAGCCGAGGCAGACGTAGCCGAGGACGAGGAGGAGTCGGGTGGCTGCTCGGACGGCGAGCCCCGCGCTCTGGCTCCTCGGGGGGCGGCGGCCGCAGCGGGGAGCCCAGGGCCAGGCGCGGCGGCGGCCCGCGGTGCAGCGGGGCCCGGGCCGGGACCGCCGTCGGGGGGCGCGGCGACGCGGAGCCCGCTGGTGAAGCCGCCCTACTCGTACATCGCGCTCATCACCATGGCCATTCTGCAGAGCCCCAAGAAGCGGCTGACGCTGAGCGAGATCTGCGAGTTCATCAGCGGCCGCTTCCCCTACTACCGGGAGAAGTTCCCCGCCTGGCAGAACAGCATCCGCCACAACCTCTCGCTCAACGACTGCTTTGTCAAGATCCCCCGTGAGCCGGGTAACCCCGGCAAGGGCAACTACTGGACGCTGGACCCGGAGTCGGCCGACATGTTCGACAACGGCAGCTTCCTGCGGCGCCGCAAGCGCTTCAAGCGGCAGCCTCTGCCGCCGCCGCACCCACACCCGCACCCTCACCCGGAGCTGCTGCTGCGTGGCGGGGCCGCGGCGGCGGGAGACCCGGGCGCCTTCCTGCCCGGCTTCGCTGCCTACGGCGCCTACGGCTACGGCTACGGGCTGGCTCTCCCGGCCTATGGCGCACCCCCGCCAGGGCCGGCCCCGCATCCGCACCCACACCCGCACGCCTTCGCCTTCGCCGCGGCAGCCGCCGCCGCTCCTTGCCAGCTCTCGGTTCCCCCAGGCCGCGCCGCCGCACCTCCAGCCGGACCTCCGACGGCCTCAGTGTTCGCGGGCGCGGCATCGGCCCCAGCTCCTGCGCCCGCCTCAGGCTCAGGCTCGGGCCCGGGCCCTGCCGGCCTGCCGGCCTTCCTAGGCGCGGAGCTGGGCTGCGCCAAAGCCTTCTACCCCGCGTCCCTGAGCCCTCCCGCAGCCGGTACCGCGGCGGGTCTGTCCACCGCACTCCTGCGCCAGGGCCTCAAGACGGACTCGGGCGGTGGTGCGGGCGGCGGGGGCGCCGGGGCAGGGCAGAGGCCTTCCTTCTCTATAGACCACATCATGGGCCACAGTGGCGGCGGGGCAGCACCCCCGGGCACCGGCGAGGGCTCTCCGGGACCGCCATTCGCGGCAGCCGCGGGTCCTGGGGGCCAAGCCCAGGTCTTGGCCATGCTGACTGCTCCGGCCCTGGCTCCCGTGGCTGGCCACATTCGCCTCTCGCATCCCGGGGACGCGCTCCTGTCCTCAGGGTCCCCGTTTGCTAGCAAAGTCGCTGGCCTCAGTGGCTGCCACTTCTGACCGCAGCAGGCCCAGGGCCTGTTAGGTCCGCACTCCTCAGCCTCTCCCAGGAGCTCTTGCAGTGCCAGCGGAACTCAGGGAGTCTATTTATGAAGTCTCCAGACCTTGGACCGGCACGCGTGACTCGGCACTTCATGCTCCACGCACAGAATCTCGCAGATAGTTGGGATTAAGTGGGCTCTGTCGCTCAGGGCGACAGGCCCGGGGCTACGCGTCGCAGCCAAAATCCTTAACCATTTGAGAAATAAAAGCTGGGGCGGGTGGGGGCTTCGTTTTTTCCCTGCCTCTCGGAGAGAAATCATTCCCAGAGAGATGCCTGGCCAGGCCCCACGGATCTGCCAGAAACACCAACAGAGGGTCTCCCTTTCTGCCTCTCCCCACTCACTTCATCCCCAACGTTGAGACCCTGCTTGTCCAACATTATAATTTAAAGACATCTATTATCTGCTTTGTGCTTAAAAGAAAAATTCAACCTTTTTTTTTTTTTTTTTTTTGTTCTCCAAGGAAGTTCATTTCCTGTGAAGCCTAAATCAGAGTCTACGCAGGCGGAGCTGAATGGAGAGGTGAAGCAGGGGTCTTTATATTCCCTGCAGAAACCCTGGATCCCACTCCACTGAGGAAAACCCTTTCTCTTTTGTGTTTGGGAGTTTTTAAAAGAATTTCTTTCCCGTGGCTGGCTGGGTCCAGCCATCCCGGGCCAGCAGCCCTGTCAGTGTTCCACCCTGTCCCAGGCCCTGTGATATTTATTGTGGCAAAAGGCAATGAGGTTGGGTGGAAGAGAGGGGTCTGGGCCCGGGACTGGAGAGGCAGGGGTGGAGTGGGCAGGGCACACTCTGTGGCAGGGGGTCCTGTAATTTTGTGTAAATATCTGTACAGCGGGCTGCTCTCAGCGTTCTCTGTCCACTGGGTGTGCATTGATTTAGACTTCTCCACTGTGGGGAAACTCTGTGAAATCGTCTGATGGTCTGTGTGGAAGAAAAGAAAAATCTGTCTACCCCTATTCCCCATTGGTGTCAATTGAATAAATGTATGTGAACTTCAGCAGTCACCAGTTCTCTCTGCTTGCCTGCACTCCCTTGCCCCGATGGGGCTCTCCCAGAAGACCCTTAGCTCCTCAGCAGAGGGGGTGTGAGGAAAGGCCCCTGGGCAGCCCAAGCAGGCAGAGGAGGGCTGAGCTTATAGGATGCAAGGGACACTTTGGTCTTGGCCTTCAGCTGTGAATGAGGCCAGATCTCTGGGAAGCCTGTGGCCCCTTCAGCACTTTCATTTTCGTTCTAGTCCTTAGAAGGTTTTTGCCTGGAGTTTTGCCTGGGGTGGTGTTTCAAATGCACCTGAGGATTCTCATGCCCTTCTAGTTTGGACATTAGCACAGCCTGGGCAGATATGGGTGCTAAGTGCTTGTGAACACTCTACCCACTAAGTACAGTTTAAGGTGAATACGTCTGGTGATGCATGCTCCGTATGCCTCTGTTTCTGAGTGTGGGGCTTTTGTGGAACTTATGATACGTTTTTGTGTTAGGGTGGGCACAGCTCCTTGCTTTTTGTCTTAGTGTGTGTGTGTGAAATACATCTCAGAATATATGCATTTTTATTTCTATGTATGTTGGTGAATATGTCTTTGTGTGTGTTTGTGATTCTCAGTCGCTGTCTTTCTGTCTGCGGAGAGAGAGGTTTCTCCCTGGTGGCTGTAGGGCTTTGTCTGGAATCCCCTCTCCCCCTACCACTCCCAACCCATGTAACAGAGTGAAAGGCTTGAACTGGGGACTGTGGAACCTTTCTTTCCTCCAGCTAGAGCTGAGCACTATGAACTGAATGATACAGTCAGTGGGTTTCACTCAAGGTAAAACTTCCCATTCCTTCAGCTAGACTCAGCTGGAAGCTACTGCCTGAGTGCAAATCCACTGGTCTGGTTGGAGTCTTCCATAAACCTACTGAGTCTCTCGGCTCTCTGCTTGTGCCCAGGACTCCCAGTGGCCAGACTTGTCAGGGTGTTGAGTGAGAGGTGATGCTTTGAGTTAGGCAAAGATGATTGCTTAGCTCTTTTCTCTGTATATTCTAGTGAGATTATAGGAGAGGAGAAACAGAAATGCAGGAAGAGGCAGTGTAGCCTTCACAGAAAACAGACACATGTTGAGGGCAAGGGTTGGGAGATGAAGTGACAGACCGAGAAGGAAGAAGACAGGGTCAGAGACCCAGATGCAGAGAACTTGAGTGGGGTGAGCGACACAGGCCTCTTCAGCTAGGACCCCTGCCTCTGGCAATAGTAGGAAAGAAGGAGGAGGAGGAAGACTGAGATTACTATAGGAAGAGTGTCAAAATCAGAATTAGGGTGGGAAGAACACACCAGAGCTGGGAAGGGTTGTTTGGGATTCCCAAGTGTCTCACGACTTTCACCAGTGGAGGAGGGACGAGGCTCAAGGTGCATATAGCACATGCAGTCCCTCTGCCAGAGGCAAGGCACCCCTCTCCTTGTTGAGAGACTGTGGGAGTGGAGGGAGGTTGAATGCAGTGGGCCACCTTCTCACCATTTTATCAAATGGTCCAGGTGAAGTAAGGTTGGGTTCAATGGTATAAAGGGAGAAACAACTGCTGATGCTGGGATGATGGTCTCTGGCTGGTTGCTCCGTTTACTTCCATTTCTTTGAGGTTGATTTCGTTTCTTTCCTCTGGAGAAAGGGTGACTGTGACTGAAGAAACATGAACGCACACGAGTGTGTGTGTGTGTGTGTGTGTGCGCGTGCGCGCACGTGCACACGCACTCAATAAAGCACTTTGTAGCTATGTGATCTCATTTACCATGAATATGTGACTCCTAGATATTAGATTGGAGCTTTACATAAAAGATTTATCAATTGTGTAAATATCTGTACTGCGGGTTGTTTAGAGGAGAAAATTAAGTCAGTTATGTCTGATGGTGGATAGATGAGATACTTCCTATTTATAGGAGATGCAACAAACCTGTGTGTGTGTGTGTGTGTGTGTGTGTGTGTGTGTGAGAGAGAGAGACAGAATTTATCTGAGCATATTGCTTGGTGTCTATGTGTATTGGAGGATCCATATCAGGAAAAGGTAGAAAAAAGAAGACTGGGAATAAGAGTGAGATGTACCCTTATAGGGCTTCTTGGGATCTTGGAGCCCCAAACTCATGACTCAGGCCCCAGTTTCTCAGTGGGCCAAGAAGGGTAGACCTGAGCAAGAGAAGATTGTGGTCTGAGGACTGAGAGTCAGAAGCCACTGATGCCCAACTGGCCTTGAAAAATACCCAGAAAGGGAAATGCTGCGGGAGTCCCAAGGCTGGAGATGCTGAAGGCAGAGAAGAAGGAAGGGTATTTAGAGTTCCGGGCTCCTTTAGGTTGTCTTTGTGGGGAACCTGTTAGGAGCTGCGAAGGGCCCATTTGGGAGCTGGATTTCAAGGCAAAGGATGAGGGAGTTTCAGGATTTCTATGGTAGAATCCTCCTGGCTGTTTTTTTCTTTCTCCTGACTGGAAGGGCTTAATCAGTGACTCCCTCCCAACCTATGGGTGCATAGGGTGGGTGTTCAGTTTAAGAAGGCTCACTTAGGCCTCCTGGGAGGAGAAACAGGCTATCCCATCTGGAGCAGCTCCTGTAGGTTCTCTCCGTGCTTGGGTGGAGGCAGCTGAGGTTCTGCTGCCCTGCAGGCCCCAACAATCGGTGACAATAATAAGAAAATATCCAGGGCATACCTTCATCTCTCGAAGGTGAGAAAAAAAAGAAGGTAAGAAATCGGCCTGGGGTTCAGAGAGTGCTGCTGAGAGCGGGCAGTTTAAAGGGGAAGAAAATTGGCGAATTTCACTGGTCAATTTCACTTCATTTCGTTCAATTTCGTTCAATTTCATTCCTTTTCATCCAGCGCCCGGAGGCCCGAGGCCACAAGGAAGGGGAGGGGGTCTTTCCGGGCGAATTTCCCTCAGCTTGTAGATTTACTTTCTAGGGCTGTGAAGAACAGCCTTGATTCTGAAACTTTGACATACGTTTTTCAGCCGCCGCGAAGAGCAGACATTTTATTTTATTGAAAGGTATTTGGTTTGGGTGATCGAAGCACATCGGTGAGCCTCTCCGCACTTCTCTCTTGCAGCCCAATTAAAGCGGTTAATTCTTTTCACCGCTATTCCTCCCATCTTTCTTTCTTTCTTTCTCCTGGGGCTCCTTGGACCACCCAGGAGCTGGAGTTGAGGTGGGGGCGGACACTTCCCTTCCATATCCAATTTGTTCTCGCCACAGCGGGCGCGTCTTCGTGCTTACAAAGCGCTTTTCCCCTGATGACTTTTTTCCCCTTTTCAAAAACACTTCTTTCTCCCCGCTTCAACTAGCAACCCTCCCCAGGCCCACCCCTCCTCCCTCTCCGCTCCGGTTTATTTAAACTTCGCCTCCTCCAGCGCCGCCGCAGCGCGCACTTAATGAAGTTGAAGGCTCGGTGAGCCAGGGTGAAGAGGGTTTGGAATCTGTTGAAAGGGGCGTTTTGTGACACTGATTGGGGCGGGGGCGGGAGCAGTCGCGGACAATGACCGACCAGGCGGGTTTTCCTGCGCACAGGGTCAGGCGAATAAAGGCGCCGACGCTGTTTAAACGAGGGACCCTGCAAGAGAAAGGGAGAAAAGATTTTGAATGTGGAGCGTGCCTCGTAAGATTTCTTGCTTAGGGGGAATTGGGAGGAGGCAACTCGCCTACAGTCTTTACGGACCGAATTCGTAGTTTATTTCGAACCCTACGCATGACGCTATAAAGAGAAGCGGGGCGAGTTTGGGTTTGCGCCTAACTTAATTCCGATAAGTGGTTCAAGAAGTTGTCTAGGCTGGGACCTGGGGAGGCATTCAGGAGGGCCAACCAGGACGATGACATCCAGCCCACATTTGTCTCTGGGGCTGGCGCTCTGAGGTTTCTGGAGAAACGCTGAAGGAAAACTAAAGATGGGCAGTGGTCGGACAGGATAACTCATCCTCCTAAAGCGTTTGTGAGCAAAACAAATGTTGATTGGATTTTTTGGAGAGGAATTACTCTGTTCTTTAAGGTCGGCGCAGACACGTACCAACAGAGAACCTGTAGACAGGACGGAGGTTCCCAGCTCCGGTTTCAGGAACGGATTTTTCCGTGGGCTAGTGGGCGCGGCGCGGCGCTGGGCGGAGCGGGAACCGCCTCCTTCCGTAGCGGAGCAAGAGCTGCTGCCCTAGGCTGCGGCTGCTCAGGCGGCGCCCGGAGGCTTTGGACTGCTAGGGAAGGAAGGCGGTTTCCTTTCCTCCGCAGCGACCTGGAGCTGGACTCTGCACCGACACCTCCTGGGTTGTTTGTGGCGCTCCCTTCGCTCTCAGCCTGGAGTCCTGGGTCCCTGCGGAGCTCTGCCTTTTCGCTCCACGCGGACTCCGAGCAAGCGGACGTCGTTCGCTGTCCGCGATGTTGCATTTCTCCCGCCGCAGGGGTCTCGGCCCTGCGCCTTCCTCCCGGCACGCCAGCCTCCTTGCTGAAATTTTGTAGTCTGGTAGAAGGTAACCGAGTCCTAGGCTTTACTGCTCCTCCACTCTCTGCTCGGTTATTTAAGAGACATGCGGCTCCCGAGGGGTTTTCATCAGACCCCGCAAGTGCGCTCGGCTGGGAAGGATGCGCTCTGATGCTGCTACACGGGTTCCGCGCGTTTCACGGGAATCCCGGGCCTTCGAGATCTGTGCTCGGTTCTCCAGGTGTTGGAAAGCTGTCTCAGGCTTCTCTCACTTCTGGGGCATTTCCATCTACGCAAGCAGAAGGATCTTTGGAATTGCGGTTGCATGGATATTAGTTCTGGAAAGGGCGAATCATTAGGGGAACAAAAAATTCAAATCCGCCCCTTAGATTCATAAAAATCACTGCAGACGTGAAAAGTGTATTTCGAGTTATCTGTGTAGACACTGCCAGTGTGTTTGTGGTGGCGGAGGGTGGGGGAAGCGCCGAGGGTACAGGAGTGGACTTTATTGTTCGGATTAACTCACCGGTGCTTACAGAGGACCCTCGATTCGCACCTCCCTCCCCCAGCAGGTGTCTGTGCAGTCTGGACTCCTAGGCTTAGATGCCCCATCTTATTCAGATGCAAATGTTTTGGGCTTCGGGTTGGCTGTGGGGAGTCCACCTCCACACCCCTACCCCGGCCCACGCCTTCCTTCCCCAACGCCTCTTCTGTCTCAACTTTGAGTTGCATGCAAATCTTTTTAGGATAGGTCTCGCTTCCGCAACAGTCACCTTAGTCAAAGAAGGCAACTAGTGAGGCTATCGCATAAATTAGCCTCGAACCCAGACGGCAGGAATTTGGGGTTCTGAGGATAGCGCGGCTCTTAATTTCCGCTTTGGAGTGGAACCTACCTGGCGGGGGTCACACAACAGATCAGTTTGTGCAGCTGGGAAGATGAGCCCTGGATCTGAACAGTATGAGGATATGTAGCCTAAGGCTGACTTTGGCCCCAGTTCACTAGATCTCGGCCACTGCAGCCAGCTATGATTTGTAGAGCCCGAAGGTGGGCAGGAGGATCGCAGATCAAGGATCGAGCAAGGACCGATTGTGAGTGTTTGCAAGCCCATGGGTCTTGAAATGTGACAGCAGACAAACTACGAACGGTTCCGAAGAGCCAGGTGGCCTCTCCAACCCCTGATCTGAACACCCCTCACCTTGGTCCTTCTGCTGACCATCTAAAAAGTGTAAGGCAGTGTCAGGGCTCAGTGTGTGACCAGGAACGGTTTTCCTGTTTGAGGAATTACCTGGTAATGCTCAAACACAGGCGAATTAATTTGCCCCCAACTCTGGAGATCTTTTCCCCTCCCGTCTGGCTCCTTCTTTCCTTCCTTAAATATTTACTGAGCACCTACTGTGTGCTGGGCATTGTCCTGGAGGTACAAGCAGTGAACTTCTGCCTGTCATCATTACAAGCAATCTAACTTGGTAGTTGAGAAACCAAAGAAAGATATAGAGACCGATTATCACCGTATTTGAAGTGAAAAAATTTTGGGGTTTTAAGGTTTTTTTTTTTTGCTTTATCATGATGGGTTTTAAGGGTTAAGTATCTTTTTGCTTTATCATGATGGCTCCAGGTATCACAGCCCATAGATGTGAGCCTTCTAGGTGTTTGGGGTCTGTGACTGTGTTTGTGCTTGTGTGTGAGAGGGTATGGATATGTATCAGTGTGTTCAGGAGAATGTGCTTACGGGTGAATATTGGTTAATGTGTAGTGCTAAGGTATACTTATGACCTATCAGTATGAGTCTGTGAGTGCGGTGAGTCTCCCTGGCTGTCTTGGGCAGAGGCTGGAGAAATGTGAGTGAAGAGGATTGGAGTGGAAGGGTTAGGAATGGGTCCTGCCTGAGTTCCCAGCCTCTTCCTCTGTTCCTTAGCGAAGATTAGGACCTATCCTCCTTCCAGCTTCCTTCCCCACTGCAGACAAAGATGGGAACAGGTAGCGCAAAGTGAAGGTGCTAATGGACTGAAGTGAGGGTCAGCAGTGGAGCAGCCTGCTCTCTTCCTGAGGTTCTTACCTCTTGCCTTTCTCGCTAGGTCCGGCCCCTGAAGCCTGCCTTGGGGTCAGGATCCAGGTTGTTCCAGAGTAGCTGAAAGGCCCCATTGTGTGGCCTCGGACCTGTTCTCTGGCCTGGTGCTGCTAGTCCCCTCCCCTCTAGACAGTGCAGAGGGTCTTGGCTACTGGTCCTAGGTGGCTGTGGAGTTTTCCCTTGCATTGTCAGAAAACTATCCTCTTACATCAAGAAGGCAGGTGCAGACTATGGAGCCTGAAACACCAGAGCTGGCAGGGTCTCCAAGGCTAACATTGTATGGGAAACTGGTCTAGAGGGGGTGAGCGGTGGCATTTGCTCAGAGTTGCTTAGCAAGATTCTGGAAATAAAGTTGGACTCTGCAGCATCTATGCACTAACATAGACAATTAACACAGACAAATAACATAGACAATAAACACCAGTCCGGATATTTTCCTTTTAGTTTTAGTTGATGCATAATAATTGTAGCAAATAATTTACTGCAATTATTAGAATCCCACAAATAGGGGATTTGTATACAATTAAATCCCCTATTTGTGGGATGCAGAATGATATTTGATACATGCATACAATATGTAGTGATCAAATAAGGGTAATTAGCATAACTCTCACCTCAAACATTATCTTTTTTGTGTGTGTATGAACATTAGAAATCCTCGTCTAGGTTTTTGAAAATATATGATAAATTATTATTAACTATATCTACCCTACAGTGCTATAGAATGCTAGAACTTGTTTCTCCTATCTTGCTGCAATTTTTCATTCAGGTGTAGATATTTTGAGAGAACTCAAAACTTAGCATCTCCTCTTGTCTCTAGGGAAATCTCAAATGTCATCTGGGCTGTCAATGCTTCTGAATGCCCCTTCGTTCCTAAAGGTGGGAGTAAAGTCAAGATCAAGATGCAGGATAGCAGACAATTATCCAGATAAATTACAGGATAGCAGACAATTATCCAGATCACCTTTAGGTGAGAGAGGTGCTGGTGGCTTTAGGGAGAAGTGTAGGCTAGCAATAGCATCTGGCACTCCACTTTCCCCATGGTTCCTGGGCTGGGAGAGGTGGCCGAATTCTCCTCCTAGCCCTAGGCAGAGTAGAAGGTCCAGCGCCAGTGACCTTCTTAAAGGAGAGGAAAGGGTGGGGGGAATGGCCAGAGTTTGCCAGTAAATGTCTCTTTTTCAGGTTTCCTAGTGTGGTGGCTTACCCTGCCTCTTTGCTTCCATGAGTCTGTTGGGGAATCTGTCTGCCATCAGCCCACCAGAGTGCTCCAAGCGTTGCTTCCCTCACCCCACCTGACTCTAGGCCTTTTATAAAATGAAGAATAAACAAAGAAAATCTGGGCCACTCAGGTCTCAGGTAGCTTTGGTTGGAGCCATTTTTTCCTGGGTCAGATATGCTGACCAAGCTTCAGGGCTTTGGGGGGTGTGTGGGTGTGTGTGTGTGTGCACAAGTGTAGCATTAGGAATTCTGAATTACACTTACCTCTGGAAGCTACCAGGGCTTTTTGGTGCCTGGAGCTAGGGAAAGTTAGCCTAGACCCACCTCCTGGGTCTGGGGTCAGTGGCTGCCTCCCAGCTCCTCCCTGTAGTCTGCTCCACAGTTCTTGCCCCTCTCTCAGCATTCCCTCTGCAGCAAGGGTGCTGGATGGGACAGTGCTGGACTTTGGAGACATCTCAGGAGCAGACTCAGGACTTCTGCCTTAGCTGCCTACTAAAGGAAGGAGCTTGGCTCACTTCCTTTCTGGATCCAAGAGGCTTCCACGTGGGACCCAGGGCTTTTTCCTAACCATGGCAGGGCCACGGAGCGGTGGTCAAATCTGACTGTGTATGCCTTAGTCGCCGGTTCTGCATAAATGTACCTCCTTTGAGGAGAAGGGGGAGTGTGGATGAGGGTGAAGGTGAGCTGCCTGAAGCCAGCAGAGCTCAGCCCATCCCACTGTGTCTCCTGTGGCACTGGGATAGGGTGGCACAAAATGGGAAAGGGAGCCTCTAACCCAGCTTCCTTTTACTCCTGCCTCTGTTCACCGTGAGCCACCCATCTTTCCTTTCCGGGGAAGCCTTGCCCGGATTAGTGCTGGGGAGTGGGGAGAGGCGGGGCACCCCACAGGAGCTGGAGAGCTGGAACCTGCCTATGTGGGGGAGGGGTCAGAACATTCCCAAAGCCCGAGTGGGGAGGGGACTGTGTGGCTTGACTCCCTCCCTAAAGTCTTCCCCAAGGCCAAACTTCAGAACTTGCTTTTGTGGGATTATAGCTGAAAGTACTCGAAGCCTGGGAGCCGGAACCGGAGCTCTCAGAGACAAGTCCGCCGAGGGAGTGAGTGTCTGAGGATGTAGACGCGAGGGGAATGGGTAGAGGCGGGCTCTGTTGCCACTTTCCCGGGAGCTGGGGCTGGATTTTCCAGCTGAAGTTCTCTCTGCCTGCACCTCGGATTCTGCGTCTCAGATGCAATCGCGCACCCAAATTGCATTTTGTGAACAGAAAGAGTCTCAAACATCCGTGCAAAGAATATTCAGAAGCAGAAGTAGTTTCTGAAGGTCGAGGCCCGAGACTGAGTTGGCGAGGCTCCCCGTTCGAGTGAGCTGATCCTGGGTGCAGGGCTCCGGACCGAGGTTCCTGAAAGCCTCCAAGGCACCGGATCCTGAGCACAGGCCTGGCCCAGCCACTTGGGGGCGCCGCTGGCCCCAAAGTACCGGGAGCTTACCCTCCGCTGACCAGGACTCACCCTGGCTGGCAGAGACGACCCTACGCTCCGCTCATCCGGCCATGCCGCCCCGCCCCGCGCTGACCCTCCTTTAAAGGCTGACTCTGCAAACTAGGACGATCTCCTATGCGGGACGACCCAGCGCTAAAAAGAGATGACCCTATGCCACCAGGGGTGACCCTGCTTTGAGTGGGTCTGACCCTGTGCTAACCGGGAAGTGCCTGTGCTACCAAGACTGGCTTTGTGCGCTCCCTCTTAAGGCTCGCAGTGCACAAATTGGGTGCTAAGGCGTGCAGTCCTTGTTATGGTCCCCGTAGCTCTTGCACCGAAGCAGGAGTGCCCTATCCGACCCCCAAACTGGTAGCTGCTTTATTCCTCTCCCCCTAGCCCTTTGGGGGTAGTTCTGGGACACCTGGTTGGAGAGAAGGCTGCCATGGCTGGGCACACACTGCACCTCTGGGAGGAGGAGGTCACAACTTCGAGGCGGTGGCTGAGTTGTGGGGAGGGAACTGATTTTATGCAGGCTGGGGCATCTTGGGGGCCGGGACTATGAGTGCTTTTCTGTGTCGGTGCTCCTGCCCCAAGCCCAGGCCTGCCACACCCACACCCTCTCCACCTACATAGGCAACTTTAGTTTTGCAGCACTCCAACCTCCCGGGCCTAATCTCCCTCTCTGTAAAATGAAACGAGCTCATCACCAGACTGCCCTTATTTGCTGGAATGCCCTTCCATATACACCGTCAGTCTCAATTCTTTTCACCATTCTTTTATTACTCACTTTGTGCCTGGTCCTCTCCTCTATACTGGGGATACAGTGGTGAACAAATCTGATGTGGTTCCTATCCTCAGGATGGTGACAATCTAGTGGAGGAGAGAAAGAAACACACAAATGCAAAAAGCTGTAATATGGGCGCTGAGGGAAGAATACTGATGGCCTTGAGAGAGAATAGCTGAAGGATGTCATGAGCAGGTTGGGGAGGGGTGGATTCCTCCCCAGCGCTGGAGCCTGTTGTGGGGAGAACTCATCACCCCATGCTTGATCCTGTTTGACTCTGATTTCAGTCAACAGACCTCTGACCACCGGGCTTGCCGGTCATGGCAGCTATAGGGAGCCAGGAGCCCCTCCTCGTGTGTCATCATCAGTCCCAGATTCCCATTTGAGCAGCCCTCCTCCAGTGTCACCAGGAGGGATTCACCCTTCATTCCAGCACCCAGAGCAGCTTCCTCTCCCTAGGTCCTTGGATTTGGAAGAGGCAGTCTGCCCCTCAAGACCAGGGTGTGGCCAGGTGCTGTGGCTCACACCTATAATCCTAGCACTTTGGGAGGCCGAGGTGGGTGGAACATGAGGTCAGGAGTTCAAGACCAGCCTGACCAACATGGTGAAACCCTGTCTCTACTAAAAATAAATTAACTGGGCATGGTGGCAGGCACCTGCAGTCCCAGCTCCTCAGGAGGCTGAGGCAGGGGAATTGCTTGAACCCAGAGGCAGAGGTTACAGTTAGCAGAGATGGCGCCACTGCACTCCAGCCTGGGCGACAGAGCAACACTGTCTCAGAAAAAAAAAAAAAGGACTAGGGTGTGGAAGCGAGGCTGTCTTTGGGATATGAGACTGCTTCAGTTCTGAGATCTCCCTCTTTCTGTCTCTGTCTCTCTCATTCTCACTGAAGGCCACAGTCACACTGAAATCTCTATCCAGCATGCTGTCTGGCACAATAAATAGTTGTTAATTAGAATAATAATTCTAAGAGTCTGCTCTTTAATGAGCCCAAGAGCCAGAGTGATTCTGTGGTTCATGGTCTGATTGCTCCTTCTTCCACTTTCTACCTGGTTCACTCCTTACTCAGGGTCATCCCCCCTTTCACCCTGCCCCGTAAGCCTTCACTAGCATCTCCCACTCCTGCAGATTTTATTTTTTCTTTTTTGCAGACCGGGTCTTGCTGTGTCACCCAGGCTAGAATGCAGTGGCATGATTATGATTCACTGCAGCCTTGATTTCTCGGGCTCAAGTAATCCTCCCATCTCAGCCTCCCAAGTAGCCAGGACTACAGGCTAGCCACCATGCCTGGCTAATTTTTTATTTGTAGAGATGGATGTCTCCTTATGTTGCCCAAGCTGGTCTCAAACTCCTGGGCTCAAGCAATCCTCCCCCTCAGCCTCCCAATCCTAAGACTGTTCATACTTTTAAAGAACTTACTGTGATGTGTTATTTTCTGCTCGGTCTTCTCCCTCCCTCATCTTTTCCGGTACACAACACAAGGCCTGACACATGAAAGTATGAATCAACTGCATGTGTAGAAGGGCTCCAAAAATGTGTCGAATTGCCCAAAGACAAATGGGGTTAATGTGGTTCAGAAATATGGCCCTTCATAGAGCAATGATGATCTCTGGTGCCTGGTGTTGTGGGGAAGAGGGAGTGGGGGCACAGTGTCCAGGGCAGCCGTGGCTGGGGGCTCCTGAGCCCCAGTGTTGCTTGCAAGATAACCCAAAGGGAGAGAGGGAACCTGTACTCAAGCTCGGGGCATCTCCATTCTCAAGACAAAAGGAGCTTGGCCTGGGAGAGTTAGGGAGGGGGCTAGAGAGCTGTCTCCCCACCATCCCCACACTCCCATGGTGCAGCAGCTGTCCAGGGAGCAGGCCCCAGCTCTCTAGAGCTGCACAGAGAAGATGAGTGCTCCCAGCCCAAGGACAGAGGCTCCAAGTGCTTGCTGGGGATGGGGCGGAGGCGAGAGAAGGGAGGGTTGAACAGAGGGAATGGCTTTCAAGGCTGTGGGACAAAGAGGGTGACTAGCCTGGGATCCTTGAGGAGGTGTCATTCTCCAGGGTTGAAGAGGGTCCATCTTGCTTTTAACCCCTTCATGACTTCTAGTCCTGTCTGGCTACCAAAACTACAAAGACTAAGAAGATGATATACATTGGTTGAAAATCCAGACTGGGCGGAGGTAGTTTTAAGGAAGGGAAATTGAGGCCCTAATGTGGGAAAGCACTAGTACTTCTCCCAAACCCCGCTTAGATCATACATTTTCCTTAAACACATGTAATCTGTGGGGACCTGGGCCAGGCTGTCGGGGGATAGTGCTGAAGCAAACCATTTTCTGACTACCGTCTTGACTCCCATGCAACATTTACTGATCCTACCATGGCTGGGTATCCCTGGACAAGGCCCACCGTGGGCATGGGGTGTAGGTTTGGAGACAGGAAGGGAATTTATGCAACTTTCTTCCCCTGGGAAAGCTCATAGCCTGAAGTTAATAGCTTCTGGTGCTTCAGGTTGGGGCAGTACATTTTGTGGGTGAAGAGCAGGCACAGGAGACTTCTGGAGAAAGTGGCATTTGAATTGGGCCTTGAAGGTTGGGGAGAATTTGGACCATAGAAGGTTGGGTGTGAGGGGAAAGCATCTAGGGCATTTCATCCTTCATGAGTGAGGGCATTTGGGAGAACTGAGAGAGTTCAAAGTTGATTTAAGCTGAGAGGTGTTCCCTGTACTCTTCCTGTGGTCACATAGACTCCCTCTACATCATAAATGGTCCTCCTCAAGGTCTCAGTTATTGAACAAATAAAGGTGATTTTTCTCTTGTCTCATAGTCCAAATATTGGATCACTGGTGGTGGTAGTTAGATGGGGGGAAGCTTTCTTCCACAGAGTCATTCAGAGACCAAATGGCCTTCCATCTAGGGTTTGTGTCATTCTCTAGGGGAGGAGCTGGTATATATATATTTTTTGTACCATGGACCCCCTTAGGTAGATTAATGATCAGCTGTGGACTCCTAAAAATAAAGAGTTTTTAATACATGAAGTCAAATTTACAGGACTGCAAAGTAAGTCAATTATATTGAGATTCAATTATCAAAATCATTTAAAAATTTTGTGACATAAAAATACTTGTGACAAGACAATTGAATAAATTTGTGATATAATAATATAACAAGTTAAATAAAATATAGTAATGGGATTAACAGTGTAATTTCAAAGTGTATTCAGCATAAATGACCTTTTGATATTTCTGCAACAACTTAACATGTTATATAAAAAACACATGCAATTTCTTTTTTTGTTGTTGCTTTTTTTTGAAACAGGGTCTCAGTCTCGCTCTGTTGCCCAGGCTGGAGTGCAGTGGTATGATCATGGCTCACTGCAGCCTCAAACCCCTGGGCTCTAGTGATTCTCCTCCCTCAGCCTCCAGAGTAGCTGGGATTACAGGTATATGCCACCATGTCTGACTGATTTTTAAAATTTTTTGTAGAGACAAGTTCTTGCTGTGTTACCCTGAGCAAACTCCCTGAGCTCAAGTGATCCTCCTGCCTTGGCCTCCCAAAGTGTTGGGATTACAGGCATGAGCCACCGTGCCTGGCCAATACCTGCAGTTCTATGGCTGGCAAAATTACAGGGTTGGGAAATTACTGTGGGTGGTTGCCTCCCTTTATAATTGAATAAAATGCAGAATTTGAGTTTAGAGATTTGTAAATACAGATAAAATTTTTTTCCATCTAAATTTATGGAGTTCCTATCCAACAAATTATTCCTCTTCTTCTCCTTTTATTTAATTCATTTATTTATTTTTGAGACAGAGTCTCACTCTGTTGCCCAGGCTGGAGTGCAGTGGCACGATCTCAATTCATTGCAACCTCCACCATCCAGGCTCAAGTGATCCTCTCACATCCAGACTATAGGTGCGTGGCACCATGCCTGGCTAATTTTTGTATTTTTTGTAGAGACAGAGTTTCACCATTTTGCCCAGAGTGGTCTCAAACTCTTGGGCTCAAGCAGTCTACTAGCCTTGACCTCCCAAAGTGCTGGGATTACAGGCATAAGCCACTGTGCCCGGCCTTTTTTTTTTTTTTTTTTTTTGAGACATGGTCTGGCTCTGTCACCCCGGCTGAAGTGCAGTGGCATGATCTTGGCTCACTGCAGCCTCCGCCTCCCAGGCTCAAGCCATCCTTCCACCTCCATCTTCCAACTAGCTGGGACTACAGACATGTGCCACCATACCCAGCTAATTTTGTATTTTTTAGTGGAGGTGGGGTTTTGCCATGCTGCCCAGGCTGGTCTCGAACTCCTAACTTCAAGTGATCTGCCTGCCTCAGCCTCCCAAAGTGCTGGGATTACAGGCATAAGCCACCGTGCCTAGCCGCACTCAACAAATTCTATCCAGACCCAGTTCTAGGCCCTTGACATCCCCCATTGGGTCTTCTAAACTCAGCCAAAGAGGGAGAAAGAGAGTATAGAGGATTTTAGGGAGAGATCTTTCTAGTTTATTTTAAATAATTTTTTATTTTTTTAATTTTTTCTAGAGATGGGGGTCTCATTATGCTTCCAAGGCTGGTCTCGAGCTTCTGGCCTCAATTGGTCATCCTGTCTCACTCTCCCAAAGTGCTGGAATTACAGGCATGATCCACCATGCTTAGTTGAGGGGGAGATCATCTTTTTAGAGGGTCAGGTCTGCAGGTGGCAAGTGTCACTTCTGACCACATTTCTTGGCCAGAACCCAGTCATTTGGCTCCACCGAACTGTAAGGGAGAATGGGAAATGAAATCTTGCTATATGTGCAGGAGGAAAGAGAAATGGGATTTGGTGACTGTGCAATATTGACTCTGCCGTGTAGAGTCTCCTTCTTGAGTCTTCTGTTCCATTCAGTGTTTCTTTTTTTGTTGTTTTTTCTGAGACAGAGTCTTGCTCTGTCGCCCAGGTGGGAGTGCAGTGGTGTGATCTGAGGTCACTGCAACCTTCATCTTCCAGGTTCAGGTGACCCTCGTACCTCGGCCTCCTGAGTAGCTGAGATCACAGGTGCATGCCACCACACCTGGTTAATTTTCGTATTTTTAATAGAGATGGGGTTTTGCCATGTTGGCCAGGCTGGTCTCGATCTCCTGACCTTAGGTAATCCACCTGCCTTGGACTCCCAGAGTGCTGAGATTACAGGTGTGAGCCACTGCACCCGGGGCCCATTCAGTGTTTTAAAGGTCCAGGTGAGAGACTGTGACTAGCTTTGTTGGCAAACACAGAGGGCATCATGTCTTGAAAAGGAGAGAGGAGGACAGAGACATTCCAAGTCTAGTAAGTCCAGTTCGGGTGGCACACAGATGTCTGAGCTCTGATCTGTGCTGAGTGGCTCCTAGAATCAAGTACACCTCTCCCCTCTCTTGCTCCCCCACACCCCATGTCCTACCCTACGCAGAGAGGTTACCCAGAACAGTCTTCACAGCAGGCTGTGGGATCCCCAGATGGAGACTTGCTCCATGGATAATACTTTTCTATCTCCACCTCATTCTTGTCACCAGATTCCATTGGAATTGATCCTTCTTTGAGAATGGTAGCACTTGGGTACATGAAAGAGGCTCACATGAGTGTGCGTGGAAGGGAGAGGAATCAACTCACATTTGTCATAACTTTAATCTGGGTAAAGTCACCTGAATTCCTTATTATAATCAGGACTTAAACAGTACCTAACACATAATAGGTCCTCATTAAATAAATGTTGAATTGAACACCTGAATGAATGATGCTCTTTCCCTGGAGAACTGTTGCCCTCTTGTTGCCTCTGTCCTCATTCCTCTGTCTGTACATCTGTCCTTCAGACAGTCTGTCAGTAATCTTGCCCTCTCGGCCAACTCAAATCCTTTGTGGAGTACAACATTGTGGAAAACAGTATGGAGGTTCCTCAAAAAAATTAAAAATCCAGCTACCATATGATACAGCAATCCTACTACTGGATATACATCCAAAGGAAATGAAATCGATATACTGAAGAGATTTCTGCATCCCTGTGTTATTGCAGCCTTGTTTGTCAATGCTGGAATCAATCTAAGTGCCCAACAATGAATGAATGGATAAAGAAAATATGGTATTGGCTGGGCATGGTGGCTCACACCTATAATCCCAGAACTTTCGGAGGCCGAGGCTGGCAGATCACCGGAGGTCAGGAGTTTGCGATCAGCCTGGCCAACATGGCGAAACCCATCTCCACTAAAAGTACAAAAAGTAGCTGGGCATGGTGGCATGCCCCTGTAGTTCAAACTACTTGGGAGGCTGAGGCACAAGAATCGTTTGAACCTGGGAGGTGGAGGTTGCATCGAGCTGAGATCATGCCACCACACTCCAGCCTGGGCAACAGAGTAAGGCTCTGTCTCAAAAAAAAAAAAAAATCCACAAGAAAATATGGTATAAATAGACAATAAAATACTATTCAGTCATAAAAAAGAATGAAATCCTGTCATTTTCGATAACATGGATGAATTTGGAGGATATAATGTTAAGGGAAATAAGCCAGACACAGAAAGGCAAATACTGCGTGATCACATTTATTTATTTATTTATTTATTTATTCATTTATTTATTTTTGAGGCAGAGTTTAGCTCTTGTTGCCCAGGCTAGAGAGCAGTGGTGCCCAGGCTGGAGTGCAGTGGCGTGATCTCGGCTCACTGTTACCTCTGCCTCCTGGATCCTAGCAATTCTCTTTCCTTAGCCTCCCCAGAGCTGGAATTACCGGCATGTGCCACCATACCTGGCTAATTGTATTTTTAGTAGAGATGGGGTTTCTCCATATTGATCAGGCTGGCCTCAAACTCACCTCAGTCTGCCAAAGCGCTAGGATTACAGGTGTGACCCACCACGCCTGGCAGCATGATCACATGTGGAATGAACTTCTTTGTGGAATTAGGCAGGACACACAAGCATACATAAGTATTAGTGATAATAGAATCTCCATGTTGATGGAGAACTACATTTTGTCATTTCCACCTTGTGATTTATGATTTCTTCCCTTCTGATGGCAACCTTTTTTTCTTGAGACAGGGTCTCACTCTGTCACCCAGGCTGGGGTGCCGTGGCGCATTCATAACTTACTGCAGCCTCAACCTCCCCAGGCTCAGGTGATCCTCCCACCTCAGCCTCCCAAGTAGCTGAGATCATAGGTGTGCACCACCACACTCAGCTAATTTTTGTATTTTTTTGTAGAGATGGGGTTTCACCATGTTGCCCAGGCTGGTCTTGAACTCCTGGGCTCAAGCAGCCCACCCACCTTGGCCTCCCAAAGTGCTGGGATTACAGACATGAGCCACTGGACATGGCCCCTCCTGGCAATCTTGATTAACTAGGAGATTCACAGAAATTGATAGAAAGCATTTCTACCTTTATTGCCTTATTGAGTCCTCACAGTGCCCTGAGATGGGCACTTGTAGCCACTATTTTCCAGATGAGACTTGGTGAAGTTTTGTGGTTGCTGCAGTTTTGCATCATAAATGGCAGCATCAGGACTTGAACATCTGAATCCATGGGTCCAGGTGCTCCCCACCCCCCACTCAAAGGTTTGCTTTTTATTCTCTTCCCTTGGCTTCCTGCTTGTCCTAGGGACCCTAGTCAGATCCTTTTGCAGGTGTGCTGGGAGGTATGCTCACTCCTCTCCTGGTCTGCCGCTGTAGGCCCCTGAGATCGTTCCTGTCCCAATCTGCTGAGAGGGGGACAGGGCAGGACCTGCCGTTTCTCAGTGGTTTGTTAAAGCTGCAGGAGAGATCCCTCTGCCCTGAGTCCTTACATCGATGGCTCTTGCTGTGAGAAACAGTTCCTGTGGTTTATCTCTGAGTGTAGCTCTGGATCTGCCTTGGGCTTGAGTCTCCCCATGCATCCTATTCAGACATTTTTTTGACTCTTGCTTGCTAGTCTCACTCTTTCTTTCCCCATTTATTTTTCTGGACAATCTCTGCCTAGTCTGACTCTCCTTGTCTTACACAGGCCCAAACCTCCATACAAAAGCAGCTGTGTAGGGCTTCTAGCTGGAGCTCACTCTGTTGCCTGCATCCTATGGAGCCTCCTAGGCACCCTTCCCAAAGCACTGCCCAGAGCAGGGGATCCAGGAGGGCCCCAGAGGGCTTGGAAACCTGCATCCTCCTCGGACCCTTGGCTGGTCAACTCTGGGCCATCTTATTTTTAGCTGGAGTCTCACTCTGTCACCAGGCTGGAGTGCAATGGCATTATCTTGGCTCACTGCAACCTCTGCCTCCCGGGTTCAAGAGATTCTTCTGCCTCAGCCTCCCGAGTAGCTGGGGCTACACCTGTGCGCCACCATGCCCAGTTAATTTTTGTGTTTTTAGTAGAGACGGGGTTTCACTATCTTTTTTTTTTTTTTTTTTTTTAGACCAAGATGAAGTCTCGCTCTCCCAGGCTGGAGGGCAGTGGCATGATCTTGGCTCACTGCAACCTCCGCCTCCAGGGTTCAAGCGATTCTCCTGCCTCAGTGTCTTGGGTAGCTGGGATTACAGGCATCCGTCACCACGCCCAGCTAATTTTTGTATTTTTAGTAGAGATGGGGTTTCACCATGTTGGTCAGGCCTGTCCTGAACTCCTCACCTCAGGTGATCTTCCCGCCTCAGCCTCTCAAAGTGCTGGGGATTACAGGTGTGAGCTGCTGCGCCCAGACTCTGGGCCATCTTTATAGTGACAGCACATGTTCCAGAACCTGTTCTCTCCTGGGTGGATGGACTCATTTCTTCCTCTGCCTGCATGGGCCTTAACCCCTCTCATTCCTCTTCCTTATCCTCTGCTCTCTCTTCTTTCTGACTCCCTATTGCTATATGAATGCGGGGAGTGGCTGGGGATCTGGTTTAGGGATGTGTTTGCTCTTGGATAGTTATACAGAGGCAGTTTTACTCTACAGAGACTCCCTGGGGAGAGGACCATCAAGAAATTGCTGAATCTGCTCTGTGCAAATAGACACACAGAGGCATGTGTTGGTGTGTGAGCACTTGTACACCACAATCCCCGACCCCCATCCCACCACACGTACAGGCCCTGGCAAATAGATATGGAGTCAGTACACCAGGATGGAAGCCACATACAAATGCAGTGCATCCGAGTGAAAGCTACATTTAGCACAAGGGAAGGAAAAAATATGTTTAGTGTTTATCTGGTTACCCTAATGCAGAGTTAAGCATGTGGGTAATTTTCTGATAGATAATTATGGGGGAAGAGTGTATTTCCTGAGACTGTATTTGGGATGGGCATTACTAGCAATCACTCACTCGTGAATACTGCTTTACACAGAGTATCTACGGCCATTATCTCTGTCTGCAGTGTCTCGCATGCTGATGATAAGAGGGGTGTGAACTAGGGGAGGCTGGGCGTCTGTGATACATATCATGTGTGTTGGTGGCTGTGTCCTCAATAGCAAATTGGGATTGTTGTGTGATGGTGATGGTGTGTGTGCAGAGGTCTGTGTGTGATGGTATATTTGGCATGTGTCCACATATGTGCATGCTTGGGGCCAGCAGAAGTGTGCAAGCATCAGGAGCAGTAGAGAGGCAGCTAGCCTGGCTCTTGGGAGAAACACTCATGTATGAAGAGCTCAGCGCTCGAAAGCGGCTGTTTAACAACTTGAGCATCAAATTATAGCCCACATGGGCAGAGGTGTCAGTGGTTGCTGGTTGCTGTAAATACTTCAGTGCAATTGACAACAGCTTGTGGAGGGCTAAGTGAGATGGGGAGGGGACAGAAGGAGGGGCAGTGCCTCCCACAGGGACCCTCTGCCCTACCATAAGGTCTCTGCTGGATCTAGTGCTGCTGGGGAGAGGGTATGGGATGGGAAGCAGTGAGTCTGTAATGGGGTGGGTTTCAGAGCCAGACAGGTTCTAAATAACCCGTCATTTACAGCTGGGTAACCTTAGGCAAATGACTTTTCTACTCTGTGCCTCAGTTTCTTGATGTGAAACAACAACAACATTGGTCATAATACCCTGCAAGACTTTTGTGAGGAGTGACCAGAATTTCTTTCATCTGAAAGCACTTGTTGTGGTTATACAGACATTAGCTTTTATTGCTTTGTGCAGGATAATGCATGGGAATTAACACAGCACCTCTCATGTAGGAAGCCCTCAGTAAATGTTAGGTAATGTTGTTAGCCTATTGCTATTGCTATTGTCCTCATAAGCCTGGACCCATAGTCCTTCCAAATATGCATGGAAAAAAGGCTTCCCAGAGGGCAGCCAGTGGGTCTTTGCGGATTTTCAGAGAAAATGTTTTTAGTCTCCAATCTTTCAGAGAATCCTGCTGGACAGGATCTGAGACTGAGAGAGTGTGCCCAGGGAGCTCACACTGTAGATCCGCCTGGCTTCATTAGTACCTTGGCTGCGTTCTTAAAAAGTCATGAGTAAATGGATGTTTGCAAACTCAATCCCATTTAAAATGCACTGGCAGGGCCGAGGGCTTACAGGAACCCTGTGGTGAATTCTTTTGTAAAGCAACGAATCTCCTGAATGTACCTACTTTTTAAAGTACTGATATTTATACAGTAGTAATAGTCAGGATTTCTTGAGTGCTTATTGTATACCAAATATTCAACATCTATTACTTAATTATAGCCTCATAACGAGCCTATGGGGGGCAGTATTCTAACTTTCCAGAAGAAACAGATGCACAGAGAGTAGCATACCCCTCCCCAGCATCACACAGCTAGCATGTGCTGGAGCTGGGATGGGAACCTGTCCAGCTCTTGTGAAATCTCATGCTCTTTCTGCTGTGCCCCCTCACTTTGCCCCGTCCTTCTCCCCTCCCACCTCACCCCCACCTTCTTTACTGCAACCACACAAGAATCTTTATTTTGCATACATCACAAAGAGGGTAGTTCTAAGTCTGGTATAATCAAAAGTCACCTAGACCACAAATAAAACCTTCAACCTTTTTTAAAAAGAAGGAGCAGTATCTTTGAATTTTTGAGGCCACTTCTTAGAAATTTCTTTCTTGACCAGGTGCCATGACTCAAGCCTGTAATCCCAGAACTTTGGGAGACTGAGAAAGGAGGATTATTGGAGCCCAGGAGTGGGAGACAAGCCTGGGCAACATAGCGAGACCTCATCTCTACAAAAATAAAAGAAATTAGCTGGGCATCGTGGTGCACACCTATAGTCTCCACTACTTGGAAGGCTGAGGTGGGAGGATTGCTTGAGTCCAGGAGTTCAAGGATGCAGAGAGCTGTGATCATACTACTGCACTCCAGCCTGGGTGACAGAATTAACGTTTCTTTCCCACAAGCATTTTCAAACCCATATAGAAGTAGAAAGAACAGCACAATAAGCCCCCCTGTATACCCACCACTTAGATGCATCAAGATTTTGCTTCATCTATCTTCCACCTTTTTAGAGATCCCATTATAATTTCGTGAGATAGCGACAGATGCATCATTTGCACTGGTAGTCGTCCGCTGAACTATATCCATGGAGGTGTTTGTTTTTCTGCAGAAGAACTTGCTATGTTATTATATATTGTAAGCAGTTGCCTTTTCTTTTTCTAACTTTCTCTGGTAAGTTATTGCAAGACCCTTCTCAGTCTGGCTAGGTTATGCCAACACCTTCATGCACCACATTCAGTGTTCCTCATCAGACCCACTTGAGGAAGGAGTTTCCTATCAATTGGAGGGGACCAAGTTCTCCAGTAGCTCAAATCCCTATGACTTGAGTCATTTAACGGTCACTAGAGTAGTTACCTTCTTTTGTAAAGATGCATTGAATCAGCCGGGTGCGATGGCTCATGCCTGTAATCCCAGTACTTAGAGAGGCCAAGGCAGGTGGATCACCTGAGGTTGGGAGTTTGAGACCAGCCTGACCAACATGGAGAAACCCTGTCTCTACTAAAAATACAAAGTCAGCCGGGTGTGGTGGTGCATGCTTATAATCCCAGTTACTCAGGAGGCTGAGGCAGGAGAATGGCTTGAACCCGGGAGACGGAGGCTGTGGTGAGCAGAGGTTGTTCTCTTGTACTCCAGCCTGGGCAACAAAAGAGAAACCCCAACTCAAAAAAAAAAAAAAAAAAAAAGGAGCAGTGAATTTCTCTACTCCTCCTCAAGCTGATAATATTGATAATAGCTACTACTAATAATTGTGATTCTCTGCAGCTTTCCATTCTCCACAAAGGGCTCTTTCTTAATGCACTAATGAGTGGCCCTGCTTTGATTCCAATGATTAGCTCTTGGATGTTGAATTCACCTATGTAAAGTCCTGCCTGTAGTGATGGTGCCTTGGACAGGTGTGTGCCTGGAAGAAGCAGGAGGGAGTTCTTCCATCTTAGAGTAAGCTGTGGCTTCCAGGTACGTTCTGCTCCTTCATGACATCTAAACCAATGGTTTCAGGTCTGTTGGATGAGTCTTGAGCACTCCGTGCGTGTATCTCCAAGCACACCGCAGAGAGGTATGAGCACCCTCAACAGAGAGGTAAGTCCTCATACCATGATGCTTGTCTTTCTGATGTGGGGCCACATGCTGAGCCACCTGGGACAGTGGCTTCTAAAGCTATTGGCTGAGTAGAGATGATCCTCAGCATGGCAGATGGCTGTCCCTGCAGCTGCCTGGGTGGGCATGTTGTGGGATCATCAGATGAGAGTGTGGTAAGCTGGAGCAAGATCACATTACATCTTCTAAACTATACCTCTACTCTGCTCAGTAGCAAAGCCTTTCCTACTCCCCATCAGCACCGAGACCTGCCCATTCTATTAGGGTAAGCAGTAACCTCGCTGAAGGAGCTAACACCTCAGGAAAGTCAAATTATTAGTCCAAGAGTTTTGAGACATGATTGCATCTTTGACTGGCTTCTCATTATCTTTGTGATAATGTGCTTGCTGGAATTACAGAGTTTGATTTTGCTCTCACCTCCTTTTAAATGTACTCTACAAAGAACACCGCCTTACACTGATTTGGCCCCTTTCCACACTGAGTTTATGTATCTTACCAGATTATTTCTGACCAATAGTCACTAATGAAAACTTTTCATTGTTCCAATTCCTGAACAATGTTTGGGGCAGTAGATGGACAGATGAATTTTGCTGGTTAAAGCTGTACCTGTTTGCCATGCCATGCTTTGTCTGTCAGGCAACCCATTCAACAGCTACTAAAACAGTATCAAAGGATCACCGAGAATAGGAATTTTGAGCAAAATAAAGTTCAAAATGATCTGCCTTTAGCCATAAGAATGACACTGCTCAGCACAAACATCTAGATCTGTGTAGTTAACACTGACATATTCCAAACCAGCAGCCTTTTTTTTTCTTTTTTGAGACGTTGTCTCACTCGTCACCCAGGCTAGAGCACAAGTGGCACTATCTCAGCTCACCGAAACCTCCCCCTCCCAGATTCAAGCGATTCTCCCGCCTCAGCCTCCTGAGTAGCTGGGAATATAGGCACATGCCACCACACCTGGCTAATTTTGTATTTTTAGTAGAGACAGGGTTTCGCCATGTTGGTCAGGCTGGTCCTGAACTCCTGACCTCAGGTGATCTGCCCGCCTCAGCCTCCCAAAGTACTGGGATTACAGGTGTGAGCCACCATGCCTGGCACCAGCAGGCTTGTACAACATCAGAAGTACCCTGCCCACAGAGGGCTGCCCACAGAGAAGCCCACCTTGCCCAATGGGGGGGGTAGTTTAGAGGGCAAGGACATTATGGGAGTTTCCCTGAAGGAGATGGGCATTGGTTGACGGGCTTAAAGATTTAGGAGAATTTCCCAAGTGGAGATGGTGGTGGAAGGGAGAGGTGGTTGGTTATTGAGTGCTGCCCTGTGCAGGCATTGTAGGAAGTGCTGGAGTAGGCACTCAGGCAGAGGGAAGTTGAGCAAAGGGGTAACAGGGAAGGCTTTGAACTCCTGCAATGGGGTGATTACTTTTTAATTCCTATTTTGAGAGCAGGAACCCTACCCACTCACCCCTGAATCTCCAGAACCTACCACCACATAGTAAGTTCTCAGTCAGGTGCTTGTCTCCAGCAGAGCCTTGAAGGATGGTAGCATTTGGAGAAAGGGAGAGAGAGGGAGAAGGGAGGGCATTCCTGGAGGAGAAGTCATGTGGGCAAAAGCACAGAGGTAGGAAAGCATGAAACATGTGTTGAGATCAATGAGGAGCCTGGTTTGTCTGGAAAAAAGAGTTTGTGCCAGGGAGTTGTGGGCGATGAGGTTGGAAGGTGGGCAGGAATGCAACATTTTCCAGGTTGGAGTTGAGGCCACAACAGTAATTCCCTGCAGAAGGGAAAGGGAAAGAATTGGGCCACAGAGGGTTTGCTGTGTGGCCCATGGTGGGATGGAGGTGGGTGGGCAGGAGTCTGTGGCCACCTCCTGGAGTTTCTGTCCAGCTCCTTGTCTCTTCTGGTGTTATGAAACTGGGAGTTGGGGGAGGGGCCTCAAATGTCCTTTTTAAAATACGAATAGGGACACACACACACACACACACACACACACACACACACACACTCCAATCCTAAGAATGATTTTTTTTCCATTTGTCAAGAGTCAGAAAAAAGCTGAAGGTATAAAGTTCAGAACTGGCAGGGCCTGGAGGGCAGACAGGGGAAGGGCTGAGGATCTTTCAGTTTTGTAAGCTGTGGCAACCATTAGGAGCTGGGGAAAAAGAGAACGAAGAATTTCCACGAAGCATCTGCTATGGCCTGTGGAAGGCTCTGCGGAGTTACTGGAGGAGGGTGTGCGCTTTCTTTCTGCAGAGCCTTGGCTACACTGGGGGTAGGGTTCTGTGCCCACTAGACCCCTCTTCAGGCTTGGAAGATGAGGCCCTAGATACCAGAGCTAGAAGCACCTGGTCCCACTGCCAGAGCTGCACAGCCTGGGTTCAAATCCTGGCTCCACAGCCTGCCAGCTCTGTGACCTTGAGCAAGCCATTTAACTTCTCAGTGCCTGCCTTGCTTTGTCTACAAAGCCAGAGTAACAACATTTGCCTGCCAGGGGGTAGGACGGTGACATGAGCTAATGCCTGTTTAGGACGATGCATGTGGTGACTGTGTAATAAAAGGTGTTATTAATTATTATGATTGAGAAAATGGAAGTAAGACTTGCTTAGAACAATGAACATGGCAACTGTGTAATAAAAAGTATTATTAATTACTATTATTGAGAAAATGGAAGTTTGAGAAAGAAGAGATATGATAGGGCTGCATGCACTCAGGCTGAGCTGGGACTAGAATGGCTGCCCTTCGGCGTTGAGATGCAGGTAAACTGCTTTCTGTATATTCTGATTAAAAAGTTAGAGAAAGAGATAGGGTGTGGTGGCTCATGCCTGTAATCCCAGGACTTTGGGAGGACTAGGCGGGCAGATCACAAGGTCAAGAGATCGTGACCATCCTGGCCAACATGGTGAAACCCCATCTCTACTAATACAAAAAAATGAGCAGGGCATGGTGTCATGAGCCTATAGTCCCAGGTACTCTGGAGGCTGAGGCGGGAGAATCACTTGAACCCAGGAGGCAGATGTTGCAGTGAGCTGAGATCGTGCCACTGCACTCCAGCCTGGCAACAGAGCAAGACTCTGTCTAAAAAAAAAAAAAAGCGAAAGAGTATCATGTTTTTAAAGAACAATTTCTAAAAATGATTAAAATTGACACTTAAGTCTGTAGTCATCCAAAAGCTTAGTTATTTGGAATAATACATTAGTCAAAGGTTCCAGATAGCTGAAGTTTACCATATTATATATTTAGATATGTGACAGTTGGACACATGTGATAATTAAAAATTAAACGAAAGCACAGTTAACATTGGAAAGATTTCTTTTTTTTTTCTTTTTGAGACAGAGTCTTGCTCTGTTGCCAGGCTGGAGTGCAGTGGTGGGATCTTAGCTCACCGCAACCTCCAACTCCTGGGTTCAAGCAATTCTCCTGCCTCAGCCTCTAGAGTAGCTGGGATTACATATGCCATAGGCATCCACCACCATGCCCCGCTAATTTTTATATTTTTAGTAGAGACAGGGTTTCACTATGTTGAACCAAGCTGGTCTTGAACTCCTGGCCTCAGGTAATCTGCCTGCTTTGGCTTCCCAAAGTGCTGAGATTACAGGCATGAGCCACTGCACCCTGTCAACATTGGGAAGATTTCATACAAAAGCACATATGTCCTATAACGTAAAGGCCACTAGGCTTGGAGACAAAAGATTTGAGTGCTGACAGCATCAGTTACTTGCTACACTTGTTTGGGCAAGTTACTTAGTATTCCTGAGCCTCAGTTTCCTCATCTGTAAGATGAGAATAATAATCCATAATTAATGATGATAACAATACCTATAATCAAGAATCCTCACAAGAAATAGCAAGACAGGAAATATCTCTTATAATTTTAAAATGCTAACTTTTCTCAATCCCTAAGTATAATTTACATTTTCAAATTTTTGCCTTCTCACATTATTAAAAAATTCCTGTTCATTATAAAAACATTACAAATGACCATGAGCAAAAAGAGGAGAATAAAAAATCAGCTTAATGTCATTGTGTTTGTTTACCTTTAATGGATGAACAGTAGGTGACAGTTTGCATTTTATTTCATTCTCATTAAAACCTCTGGGATTATTAAATTTGTTTTACAGGCAAAGGAATTGAGTACTGGAGAAGTTTCTGACTTGATTAAGGTCACACAGCTAACCTTGTTCCTTCTGGATAGAGGAGGCAGAAATCCTTTCCAGTTATGATAGCTGGGGAACGCAGGAAGAGGGGAGGGAAAGTGTCCATGCTGGCCCATGACAGGCAGAAAGATATTTGAGTTCTAGCAGGAGACATGTGAGTGGAGCTGTGGGCATGTTTCTCCAGAGTTGCCCCTTAAAACTCCAAGCATAGGAAGGTTTTTAGATAGATGGAGTAATAGATGGAAAGAAGGGGGCTAACTGAATCTGTAATTTCCCAACTCCATGTTCCCTTGGCCACCTCTACTCCCATCCACCAAATGGCTCCTCCTCTGGTATCCCTGTCTCAGCAGACACTATCCTTCACCTAAGCCTAGGTGTCACCTCCTCCAGGAAGCTTCCCTGATTCCCTCTGCCAAGCTCTGGTCATGTCAGGCTTAGCAGGACTGGTGCCTCTGTGCGGCCTTGGTCTAGGATGCGTGTGTGCCCACACTTTCCCTTTCATATACCCTTTTCACTCACCACTCTCCTTCCTCTCCCTTCCCACCTTCTCACCCAGTGGGTTCCTGTGGGTTAGACCTTCGCCATCATTGTTGGTGGTGACTGGAGCCATGCTGACAACCACCACAGCTCCCAGGTTCTTCAGGACAATACCTCTGTCATATGCTCCGCTCTGTTATCACTCCATTTCCCAGAGTGGGAGTTAGCAGGTGTGGTGACTGTCAGGTAGGAAAATCTTGTCACTACGTATGTACAATTTCCAACTGAGGTGGGTCTAGGGTGTCAAACCTGAGTTTCACATCTTTAAAAATTTTCACTGAAATGGTTGGGCATGGTGGCTCATGCCTGTAATACCAGCACTTTGGGATGTTGAGGTGGGCAGATCGTCTGAGGTCAGGAGTTCGAGACCAGCCTGGCCAACATGGGAACTCCCATCTCTATGAAAAATACAAAAATTAGCCGGGCATGGTGGTGGGTGAATGTAATTTTAGCTACTTGGGAGGCTGAGGCAGGAGAATTGCTTGAACACAGAAGGTGGAGGTTGCGGTGAGCTGAGACAGTGCCATTCCACTCCAGCCTGGGCAAAAACAGTGACTCCGTCTCAAAAAGGCAAAACAGTAACAAAAATTTTCACTGAAATAAAACAAGTCTGTAGTCTTTTTTTTGGTACATTTAAGAGTTAATCTTCAAAAGTAAATGTTCATCATTTACTATTACTATTATTAATAGCATCTCCACATCTCCCTCGAGGTGAGAAATTATCTTCTCTATCAACCTGGAGGCCTTTTCCTGCGTCTCCTTATGGATGATCAGGTTCCTGTCCCACACCAGGGTCATCATTTGTGTACATTCAGCTTCTCAGTCAGCCTGCCTGTCTGCCTGCCTGCTTCCCTCTTTCCCTCCCTCCTTTTCTTCCTTTCTTCCATTGCATACGCTGATCCACCCACCAGGAATTACCCACTCACCGATTCAATTCACCCAATATTTATAACAATGATAAACCAGATAATGAACCAATTTTTCATCCATTCATACATTCATTCATCCTTCACGATTTCCTTTCCATAGCATTTTTTTTTTCTTTTTCCCTAGTATCAGACAAGGAATCATTTATGGTATGTCTTTATTCAGCTACTTAATTTCTCTGAGTGGCCTTCCCAGTCTCCTTACCTTCCAATTTATAACTGTCCCTTTAACACTGTAGGTACCTCTACCAAGCATCTATAACCACTTAAAAAATTTTTTTTTTAAAGCTCAGAGAGTTTTCTAGACTCTGCAGCTGTCCGTCTATTAGGGTCTCCTTTGGCATGGTTTGCTTTAGTCTTACTGTCTCAGACTGAAATTCTCCCTTTCTGCTTAGCCCTTTTGTATTTCATCCGTACCTCTATGCCTCATCTCAGACCATTTCCTCTACCTGGAGCGCTCTTCTTTGTACCTTCTCCTATTCACCAACCTTCTTTTTATTCTTTAGGACACTCAGCTGACATGTCACTCTGTGACACTGTCTCTTTCACGTCTTTCTGTATCTCCTTTCCCAGCCAAATTAATAGTCCCCTCCTCTGTGCTCCCACAACAGTTTTTACCTCTCTCTTGCATAGCACTCGCCACGATGAATTTTAATTAATTGCTTGCTCGTCCATCTTACTGGCTGAAGGGAGCACACTTAAACCATCATAGCATCTCTGGCACCCAGCACAGAGCTGGGCTAGCAGTAGCAACCATCCACCTATCTATCTATTGCTCTCTCTCTCTCTCTTATTTTTCATCTGTCATCTATCTATCTGTGTAATCTAAGTATCTATTATCTATCAATCGTTTATCATCCATCAGTGTAAACTATGTATCTGTTATCTGTTATTACTTATTATCTATCTTTTAAATTTTTAAGTTATTTTATTTTTTGTAGAAATGTTGCCTAGGCTGGTCTTGAACTCTTGACCTCAATTGATCCTCCCACCTCAGGATCCCAAAGTGTTGGGATTACAGGTGTGACCACCACACCCGGCCCCTATCTATCTATCTATCTATCTACCTACCTATCATCTATCTATTTTTGTATCTATCATCTCTCTACCTACCTAGCTAATTTATTGAATGAATAGTTAAATCATGCTGTGGATGAATGCCCTCTTTCTCACCACTGTGGTCCCCATTTACCTATTCACATCCCACTTTTCTTGAAAGCTTTGCTGAAGTACTTGCTTCATAAAGTCTTCCTTGCTTTCTCCACTCCCGTCAGAATTTCCCGCTTTCTGTTCTAATTGTTCCTGTGCTTTGTTGCAGGGCAGATGGTGTGGGAGAATGGGAACAGGTACCATGTAGAGACTGACAGGCACCTCTCTTCTGCTCCCACCTCTTCGTGGGTTGTTTTCACAGCTGTGTGTCTTGCAGGACCCTGGCCAGCCTGGCCTGCTTGATCTTTGGGAATCCAGCCCCCCAGCCCATGCCCTCGGTGACCTAGGCAGGCTGAGAGAGGAGCCTTGAGAAGTGCTGAGACAAGGCGGGTGCTTTCTGGGATAGGAGAGACATGTTTACCTAGACAACTGCCCAGGAAGATGGGCCCTGGCTAGGGGATGTATGTAAATCAGAAGCAAATTGAATGCAAATGTTATGCAAATATACATGTGGTTCTCCTGATTGCTTCTTTCAGTGGGAAGGGGCCCTTGGCAAGCCTCTCGCCTGGGTCATTTGGAACACGATGAGCAGGGGCCCTCCCCCACCCATCTCCCCCTCCCCCTCCTGCAAAGCCTATCAACTCTATTTGAGACTGCAGCTACAGCCCTTGCTTCTGCAGTGAGTGGGAGGGGCTGGGGTTTCCTACTACCCCCTCCTTAGGGGTGGGACTGGCTTGTGTCTCTCCTTTCAGAATGGGGGCTCTCTGTGGGAAAGTGGGGCCAAGAAAGCTGAGGTAGGCTCATTGCTACCCTAACTGAGTCCCATGAGGATAGCTACAGGAAGAGATGGCAGCCAGTCCTTCTCCATGGCTCTCCTAGCAAGTACAGCAATCCAGTTGTGTGGGGCAGGGAGGTGAGGGAGCAGGCGGCTGGACAGGGAGGAATGTCCCCTCTCTGGAAAGAACAAGATGAATTGAGCATCCAAGAGGGCAGAAGGGATTCTGTTACACAGAAAGTCTATCTTTCCTGTCAAGAGAATAAATTATAGTCAAGAAGAATGGCGGGTGGTGGAGTTTTCAATCATGGCTTTCTAATAAAGAAATTAAAAATTGGCCATTCTTGGATGGTTAGTGGTTCGTCGAGGTAAAGGCAGCTGGAGTTTACCTCTAGTACTCCACTCATTCATTCATTCATCCATTCAGGTTGTTTTTGAATACTTAGTCTGTTTCTGGCACTTTGCTAGGTACTGGATAATTTCATCACTCTTGATTCTACGCTGTAATTCTATGAAAGTGACTGATTTCTACCATGGCACAGAGCCTGGCACACAGAGCTCACTGGGCATTTCTTGACTCAACATAAAAACTTACCAACTCCTTCAGCTTTTCCTTATTTTTCCCTGAAAATGTTCAGCTCAGTTTAACCCACCTTTTCTGAGTACCCACGATGTGCTAGGCTCTTACTAAGCTCTGGAGAGACCCTGTGCTAAGCAGTGGGGGGTGTCTGAGTCAGGTGGACCTTAAGAAGGGATGGCCTCTATCCATCTGGACCCATCATTTTCTGGAACATCTTATAGGCTTCAGGTTATGGGAGCTACAGCCTTACCTGAGCAATTCTGTCCCTTTATGTCTCATTGTCCCATAGCCAGTACCCCCACAGAGGAGGGAAACCCCCAGGGAAGGTGCCTGCAGTGAGACTTGGACTTCTTGATTTGGAGTTTATGGCAGAACCTCTATCTTGGCTGAGATATTTTATTTACTCAAAAAAAAAAAAAAAAAGATTGTTTTCTTGAGAGAGGAAAATCTCAAGTCATTTCCATAAAAAGGTCCACCTCCTCCTCTGAGCCATAGAGCAGACTCCTCAGCACAGCCTGGCTCATCGTCCAAGTGTAAATGAGTCAGTCCCCACTGGCTCTCTTCATAGTCTGGGGTATGTCTTTAATTAAGGAGACAATTGCTTGGCTCAAGGGCTGGGGCTTCCAGCCAACAGGTCCGCCCCCTGGCAGATCCAAGATGTCCTGCGAAGCTCCTCTAAGCCTGTCCCAGTGTCAGGCCTCTTTGCTTTCTCTTACCAAAAGGGACAAGGCATGGGCAAACTGGAATAAGGCATGGTGGGGTGAGTGAAAACACCTTCTGTGATCATATCTGCTTATTAGTGAGTGCTTTACCAAGAATCTGGAGTTGATAAGAGCAGAATCATGCTGGACCAGAGCCCTTGAAATCTGTATCATTCAGTTCTAGGAGGGTGCAGAGGCCAAAGCCTCATTTTTTAGGGGCCCAGGGAAGGAAGTCTTCTCTTAAGATCATGTAGAAAGCCAGTGACAGAATGGATACACCAGGATTCCGATCTCATGTTGAGTTTAGTTCACTAGCTTCTTTGTCCAGTAGGCATTGATCCAGGGAACAAATTAGACAATGGAGGCCTGGGCCAATGGGCTCGGCACTCAGTAGGTTGTTTTCTTGGCAGGCAGCTGTTTTCACACCAGCAGACCAGGGCCCTTTCCTCCAAAATTTAGCTGCTTGTGCAGATACAGCCTTTGCCTACCGGTCAGTCAGTTGTTTCTGTCAGCCAAGCCACTGGAAGTAGAGTCTTTGAAAGGCTTTGTTATCTGCAAAGGCCTCTGTTGTTGGGGTTCCCAGGTGATCCCCAGAGTTGGGGATGAGCTGAATCCTGGGATGGTGAGGATGAGAGTGAATGGTTCTGAGGTTTGGATTCTTGATGGTTAAAATGCTGGGCATTTCCTGGGCCTGCTGAGTCCCCAAGAGGGTTGGCAGCATCTCTCCCAGGTTATCTCTAGAAGAGAAGCAGGGCCCAGAGACCCAGGAAACCATGAAGGAAAGGAAGACATGGAGAGCACTGGAGTGCTGTTCTCTTCTCAAAGCCCACTAGGAAGCTGGTGACGCATGCCTGCAGGGTGGCAGAGAGGGTTATGCTCATATACACATAGCCACTGCTTCAGCCCCTCAGCCAGGACCACTGAGCCCCTACTAAACATAACTTGTGGACCACGGTGAGGGCCCAGGAAAACAGCTGTAAGTCATCATATTGTGAGCACAATCTGAAGCCTGTGACATTAAAATGACAGCAAGGTCTGGTAGGGAAGTGGGCCCTGAGGCCGATGACCTCCTTTACATCACGGGGTGACTCACTCCAAAGCGGGTGTCTTGGAACCTGGTGCAAGGGAACCTGGGCATGTACCTTCCCCCCAGGTATTCTATCCAGGGGCATCATGGATACACTACAGTGGAAGGTGGGGCTGGGCCAGAACAGGTACAGTGGCCTAGATCATTAGGGACACTGATGTTGCGGGGTGTGTGTGTGTGAGTGTGTGTGTGTGTGAATATGTGTGTGCTGGTGGTGATTGGGGACATGTCCCGTCTCTCAGTATCTCCAGTATTGTGTGTAGATGTTAAGGTTAAGGGCACAAGGTCTAGAGCCAGACTACTCAGGTTCAAATCCTGCATCTGCCATTTACTGGTTGTAGGACCTTAAGCAAGACACTCTACTTCTCTGTGCCTTCGTTTTCTCATCTGTAAAATGGGGATAACCTACCTTACAGGGTTGTTGTGAGGATTAAATTCATGAGAATGCTGACATCTAGTAACAGTCTAAGAAATGCTGGCTCTTGTATGTGTTATTTTGCACAAGAATACTTCCTGTCAGTCTTATTCTTTCTTTCTTTATTTTGAGACAGAGTCTTGCTCTGTCGCACAGGCTGGAGTGCAATAGTGCAGTGGTGCAATCTCAGCTTATTGCAACCTCTACCTCCAGGGTTCAAGCAATTCTCCTGCTCCAGCCTCCTGAGTAGCTGGGATTACAGGTGCCTACCACCACGCCCAGCTAATTTTTGTATTTTTAGTAGAGACAGGGTTTCACCATGTTGGCCAGGTTGGTCTCAAACTCCTGACCTCAGGTGATCCGCCCACCTCGACCTCCCAAAGTGCTGGGATTACATGCATGAGCCACTACACCGAGCCATGAGTCTTATGACTGGGGAGAGTGGCAGCTCCACAAAGGCTCTCTGCCTTCGCCGCATTTCATGGTGTGGGGAGCATGGTCCAGCAGAGTGAGCCCAGGCTTATGCGGCCAAGTAGACCTGGTTCAAAGCCACTTACAAGGTAGATGACCTCGGTCAGCTGACCTCCGATCACCACATGTCAGTTTTCTCATCTGTATAATGGGGACAACAATTCTTACCTCACAGAGAAGTTGAGAGAATTAGACGAGAGAACATCATGAAACGTCATGAAAGCTCCTGCCTCACTGCCTGCCCGGAGTCAATGATTCTTGATGTGGGTTTGTTCCTTTTTGCTGTTCAGAATGTCTGCATCAGACCCAGCAATCCCACTTTTGGGTCTAAGGTTGAAGAGACCTTTGTATGTCCATGTTCATGGCAGCCTTATTCACAATAGCCAAGACGTGGAAATAATCTAAGTGCCTGTCAACAGAGTAATGGATCAAGAAGATGTGTATACACACAAGTACACACACACATGCACATATACAACACAATACTATTAAGCCTTTAAAAAGAAGGAAACCCTGCCATTGTGACAATGAGGATGAACCTGGAGGACGTTATGCTAAATGAAATAAACCAGACACAGAAAGGCAGATACTGTATGATCTCACTCATACATGGAATCTAAAAAAGTTGAACTCATAGAAGCAGAGAGCAGAATGGTGGTTACCAGGGCCTGGGGTGGGCGGGAGGTGATGCTGGGGAGATGTTGGTCAAAGGGCACAACATTTCAGTTTGATAGGAAGAATAAGTTCAAGAGATCTATTGTACAACATGATAACTATTGTTAATAATGCTGTATTGTCTACTTGAAGTTTGCTAAGAGAGTAGATCTTAAAGTTCTCAGCACACACAACGAAAACATGGAGACTATGTGAGGGCTAGATATGTTAGCTTGACGGTGGTAATCATTTCACAAGGTATAGGTACATCAAAAACCACGTCGCAAACCCTAAATATATGTAATTCTATTTGTCAAAAAGTATTATTAATTTCTTTAAAACAGAGAACAGTTATGACAGAATTGGATGTTCAATCTACCTGTCTTTCTTTAACTGTGATGATTGGATGGCAGGAATAACCTCAATAATAATTATAGCCCCCCTATGTATAGTACTATTTTGAATACACCTTGCTTATGCTAATCATACAGGTATTCATCACAACAGCCTGTGAAGTATGTGATATCATTATCTTCACTTTACAGGTAAAGAAACTAAGGCACCTAGAGAGAACAAGTGACTGCTGAGAAGGCATCTAGGCAGATTTTGCCGGGGGAACTTCCTTCCAGCCAAGGAGAGGCCGTGACTCGCTTGGGTCTGGGGGGCCTCTGTGCTTATGTAAATGGATGAGTGCTAATCGCTTTGCTAATGGGAAACACACATGGAGATAGGATCTGCAGCAAAGCGGAAGGCCCTTCAGAAAATTAGAGCTAGGAGAAACCCCAAAGAAATCTGGGAAGATGATAAGGCAATGCCCAAGAACTCACAGCAGCGCTGTGGGCGGGTGGGCACTGGGGCAGATGGGGGCTCCTGAAGCATCAGCCGGTCCTGGAGGTCCAAGTCCAACGGAGGCAGGGCTGCAAGTAGTCATCCAGCTGCCTTGGGCCCAGAACAGCTTGAAGAGCAGATTCTATCTCCCTTAGCCAGGCTCATTTGCTGGGCAGCCTAGCTCAGAATTCCTGGACATTTCCTCTTTGTTGGGTTCTGGTGTCACACAGCCACATCTAAACCATGCCTCCCAGGAGAAGATTTCAGCCAGAGTGAGTACCTCGGATCTAGAGCCAGATGATCTGGGTTCAGAGTCTCATTTCTGTCACTTACTAGCTGTGTGGTGTTGGGCAAGTTACTCAACCTCTCTGTGCTGCAGTTTCCTCATCTGTAAACTGGAGATGTTATAGGATAGCAAGGATGCTGTAGAGACAATTAAGTGAATTAATCCATGTAGGTTGCTTAGAAGAGTAGCTGAGACATAACAAGAACTGGATACATGATAGATCTTGTTGTTATTAACTTAATAAAAGTGTACATTTTGACCAAGCCCTTTTCTTGCTTCAATCATTTCCATAGCATCCTGTTGCTCTCAGGCTCAAATGCATCCTTGGTACTGTGGTCTACATCTGGCCCTGCTCATGCTCCAGCTTCATTCCTCTCTGACCCACTACCCTTCAGCCACCCGCAGTGATCTGTACTTTCCTGAGTGTGCCATGCTCTTGCCTCTGGGCCTTTGCATAAGCTGTTCTCTTGGCTTGGAATTCCCCCTTCCAAAGGGTTCCCCCCGCCATGCGTTTGGCTGTTACCGAGGGAGCTTCATTTCTGAAGTCCATCAGATAGTGATGCCTGCCTCTGGTCCCCCATGGCCTCATATGTCCCACTATTTCAGGATGTAGCACTGTGCTGCAATTGTTCAGGGTCTGTCCCTCTGCCTTGGTCACCTCCCTGAATCCAATGCCCAGAGTAGGTCCTGACCCAGAGGAGGCTTGATAGATGTTTGCTGAATACTCTAGAGGGTACAAAAACAAATACACTTAGCTGTCTGTCCTGAGGTCCCATCCAACTTCTGTAGAAGGGACAGTATGAATCTGAGAACATGAGAGCTTGACAGGCAGTGGAGGGTGGTGGTGATAAGAACAGGCTCTTGAGGCAAGTAGCTCAGGGATTTGCAAGCTATGTGACTTTGGACAAATTGCATAACCTATCCGAGCTTTAGTTTCTTCCCTGGTAAATGGGAAGAATAATGGACACTTGGGCATGAAATGAAAAAATGATGTAAAGCACTTTACACTCCACAAGGCACATATCTGGCACATAGTAAGGCCACTGGATGCTAACCATCTACTTCCTCATCACTGTGATCCATGCCCAAAGCTTTTGACTGCATGTGCTGCCTTCCAAGGCACTACCTTTGACCTGGAGGCAGCAGCCACAGGTGGGAACCTGGGTCCAGAGGTTGTCAGCCATCTTGAGTTGGGCACGTGTGGCTCATGCCTGTAATCCCAGAAATTTGGGAGGCTGAGGCGGGTGGGTTGCTTGAGCTCAAAAGTTTGAGATCAGCTTGGGCAACATGACAAAACTCCATCTCTACAAAAAATAGAAAAATTATCCAGGCATGGTTGTGTAAGCCCGTGGTCCCAGCTACTCAGGAGGCTGTGGTGAGAGGATGGCTTGAGCCTGGGAGGCAGAGGTTGCAGTGAGCCAAGATTGCACCACTGCACTCCAGCCAGGGTGATGGAAGCAGATGCTGTCTCAAAAAAAAAAAAAAAAAGAAAGAAACCTTAGCTTCTCGCAGTGTCAATAAGGAGAAGCCACTTGAAAATTCTGAGACAAGCCTAGGTGGGTGATTGGCATCCTCTATCCACCTGCCTGCCCTGTAGGACCCCGACATTTCCAGAGATCTCTTCTGGGGTTTAGATTCTCAAGTTTGGTCCCATGGATTGTAGAATTTGTATGATTAAAACCACATTGTGTATGGACAAATGCCAGCATTCATTCATTTATTTATTCATTCATTCAACATTTACTGAGCATTTGCTAAGTGGCTGGTATTGATGATACCAAGACTAATATGACACTGTGTGCCTGCCCTCAAATTGGTCCCTATCTGGAGGGGCAGGCAGAGATGGAGACAGGCAATTAAAGACCAAGTTGGAAGAAATTATGAAGAGGTCGGGGATGTGGTAGCATGACCGGGATACTCAACAGCCCCTGAGCGCTTTCTCTGCATTAGGTACAATACTAAGAGGTCTTCATACCTACCTCCAGGATTCTTATAAGAACTAAGTGACTATATATATATGTGTGTGTGTATATGTGTGTGTATATATATATAATAACTATGTAGATATAGTATATATATATATACATATATACTATAACTGAATATATAAAATTATTTAGTTCTTACAAGAACCCTGTAGGTATGAATGTGGTACTTAGCTGAATTAGTTTCCTATTGTTGTAACAAATTACTGTAAACTTAGTGTCTTAAAACAACCTAAATTTATCCTCTTGCAGCTTGGAGTTCAGAAGTCCAAAACAAGTTTCACTGGACGAGGTTAAGGTGTTGGCTGGGCTGTTGCTTCTAGAGGCTCTGAGGCAGAATTTGTTTTCTTGCCTTGTTTAGCTTCTGGGAGCCACCTGCATTCCTTGGCTCATGGCCCCTGCATCTCTCCAATCTCTGCTTCTGTCATCCTATCTCCTGGTCTCACTGTGATCTTCCTGCCTCCTTCTTACAGGTACCCTTGTGATTACACTGCCTGCCCCCGCCATCGTCATCCATGATAATCTCTCCACCTGAGATCCTGCATTTAATCTGTTCTGCAAAGTCCCTTTCACCATGTAAGGTAACATATTCACAGACTCTGAGGATGTGGGCATATTTAGGGTGGGGAGCATTATTCAGCCTCCCACACCGTCTTGCAGATGAGAAAACTAGGACTTACAAAGGTCAAGGAACTTGCCTAAAGTTCTACAGCTAGTAACTGAAAAATCCCGCACTCCTTGGATTTGAGCCTCCAGCTCTTAACCTCAAAGCAAGAAGGCTGCTGGTGCAGGTGAACCTTGAACTAGGTTTTGAAGAATGAATTGGAGTTAAAAAAAGGTGTGTCTGGTGGAGGAATGATGTATGCAAAAGGAAGCTCGGCACTGGGTGTGTTTTGGGACCATAAAATGCTCAGACTGGCTACGGGGTGCAGGGAGGTGAGATGAGACGGGTAGGCAGGGTCAGGATGGTGGAAAGCCGCCTAGAGCAGGTTACAATGTTTGCAGTTGAACCTGAAAGATGTGAAAACCTACTGGAGGATTTCACCTGTACGTCCTGGGTAACTACCCCTTCCCCTTTCTGACCCTCAGTTTCTAGCTCCTCTGCCCTGATCTGCTTTTTTCCTCCTCACCCTCCCATTTTCCCCTCCCTTCTTGCCTCCTTGCTGCCAGGCTTGGTCCCATCCATCCCTGGTCAGGAATGAGGGCTGGGTGAGCTGCCCCTTCCCCCACCCCCAGGACAGCGACGGTTTCCAAATATCTGTCTGTTGAAATAATGTTCTCTGGGCACTGGGCCTCCCTCCCTCCCTCACATTCCTGGGCGAGCCTGCCTGTTTGGCTTGCTCGGACAAATATTGACTTTCTCTGTCCTTCTCACTCTGGGTCTGTTTAAAAGGCATCAATCTTTGCCGGGGTGTGAGCTCCCTCTCTGTAACCTGTGGCCTCTGTGGTCCTATCCGGGCAGGGAGTGGTGGGGAGGGGCTCACAGGCTCTGGGGATACCCCTTTCTTGCTTGGCTGTAATATGGAGGCTTTTGGTGAATGCTGTTGCTAGTCAGCTGCTTTCCACACGGTCTGCATGGGGCCTAACAGCCCACTTAGGGAGCTTCTACTCCGAGAGTCAGGTCTGTGCCCGTGGCATGTGCACTGAGACCTTCATACACATTTCTCTAGACTTCTCAGTAACCAGGCAGGAAACCCTGCTGATTCTACCCTAAAACAGTTACTCATCATCCAACCGCTTCTCAGCCTCCACGGCTACCCTCCAGGTCCCAGACACCATCACCTCCTGGATCTCACTCCTGGAGTCTTATGTTAACATCTTAAATTCTGCCCAACTTCCCTTCAGTCTGCTGTCAATTTTGGAGCCAGAGGTTGGGTGAACATGTTGGTTAGCCTGGCCTAGACCCCCCTGCTCCCCTCCCCTCCTCTTCCTCCTCCTCTCTCCCTTCGGGCCTCTGGGTTGTTCCTCCCACCAGAAAAACCTGACATGAACTGTTCCCTCTGCCTGGAACGGCCTTCCCAGGACCTGGAAATGCCCTCCCTTACCTCTTAGTCAAATGTTTCTGCCCAAATGTCACCTTTTCAGTGAACCTTTCCCAGACAGCAGGTTTTGCGTGGAACCCGCCTCGCCTGGCCCCATCACCTGGGTACCCACTCTCCCCTCCTGCCTCATCCTTCTCCTCAGCACTTCCTGCCATCTCACACTCTGTATCTTTAATGATGTGTTTTGTTTACTGTCTGTTTCTCTGGAGGGCAGAGCTTTTTGTCTGCTTTATAGAGCAGCAGTTGTGTGAATCCCTGTTTTGTGGGTGAGAGTTAGTAGGGGTTACGATGTAACAGCTTGTATTTATTATTTACTTTCTGCATTTCTTCTATTTATCACTCACTTCACACACTCTAGCTTGCCAATGCTCACAACAACCAATCCATAAGGTGGGTATGGCTATGGTCACTCTTACATGTGCAAAGAAAACCAAGGCAGTGATAATGATGTAAGGATTGGTCTTGCAAAGTCCCTTTTCCTGACTTGCCAGCGGCACCCAACTGGGTGTGCGTGTGCTGCAAAAATGCCAGGATTGGGGTGAGCTGGTGTTCAAGCCTGAGAACCTCCACCGCCCCTCACCTCTTGGCCTCCCACCGATTGCCGGGACTCTCCGGTGCATGCGCCCAGACTCATCTTGGCCGATCTCGTCCCAGAGCATTTGGCCGGGCCTCTTCTCTTTCGGCTTCTCCTTGCTTCAAGTCTCTCTTTCTCTGCCTCTATCTCTGTCTGTTTCATTCTCTCTCTGTCTGCTTCTGTCTCTCTGTTTTGCTCTGTCTCTTTCTCTCTCTCTGTCTTGTGATCAGCCCACCCACACTGCTGCCCCATGCATTGCCCTAAGACCTCCTCTCCACCCTCTCTTTTGCCCATTGCTCCATGGGACCAGAGCCTATTTTCCTCCTGGATTTGAAAGCGCTGTGTGGTCTGGCTTCAGGAGACTCCCCATCCCCATCCTTCTCTCCCAGTGCAGCCTGGCTCTGCTCTTTCCCCCGCCAGCCCTATAGTCATTCCTACCTCTGCCTTTGGGATGCCATCTCCTATTTTCTCAGTCTAGCTAAATAACCCTCCCCTACCTTTTATGTTGAAAAATTTAGAAGAACAGAACAACTATAAGAATTGTACAACAGATACTCCTACATACCTTATCTAGATCCACCAATCATTCACATATTTCCTCTCTCTCTTCTTTCCTTCCCTGCCTTCCTCCTTCCTCTCACCTCTCTCTTCATTTGTAACAGACCTCACCCCTCAAATTTCAGCATGTGTCTCTTTAAAAAAGGACATTCTCCTTTATAACCACAATATAATTGTTGTCCTAAAATTTTAACTTTGATCTATATTATTATATAATACATAGCCTACTTTCAAATTTTCCCAATTTTCTAAATAATGTCCTCTACAACATTGTGTTTTAGTTGTCATGACTCTTTAGCCACTATTAATCTTGAACAATTTCCCAGCCTTTTTTGGGATCATCTTTCATGATTTGGACATTTTAGAAGAGTCCAGATTGGCTATTTAGCAAAATGTCCCTTGGTTTAGACTTTTAAGTGTTTCTTCATGACTAGTTTCAGGGTAAGCATTTTTGGCAGAAATATTCTCCTCCCTTTCTCCGGCCTCTCTCTCCCTGGGATCATCCAACCCACAGTCTGCCGCATGCTTCGCCCGCCCGTGTATCTCACCAAATCCTGCCAGGGCTTCTCCACCTAGGCCCAGCCCCTGGTGCCAAGGGATTGGAATGGGAAGAGCTGGGGAGGCTGCCCTTCCCTGCCCACTGGGAAGACAAGAGGGGATCCTTCATCTGGAGAGAATCTAGAGGCAATGGTTTGCTCTTCAGTTGGTTTTTGGTAGCAGAAACTTCTGTTTAGTCACATCTTACATGGAAAAGCAATGGAGACTGGTCTTACTCTTATGGAAGGATATGCGTGTGGATGCATGTGTGTACATGTGTGTGTTCACCTGCGAGCTTGTTCCTGAGCTTGAGTTCTGAAACTCTGGGTTCTCAGGTTCCCTCTCTGCTCCATTGTGTCCCTTAGATATTTTCATAGAACTCTTAGGGCCTCACTGATCCAAAGAAGCTGAACCCTACCAATATCCATGGGACTTACTGCATGCTGGCCTGGTGCTAGGCCTGGGAGGGGATTGAGGGTGGGTTGTACAGTGGCAAAGCACACTGGTTTTGTAGTTAGATAGATCTTACCCTGTTTCTTTCTGTTGTGTAGTTCTGGGTAAGTTCTTCACCTTTCTAAGCCTCAGTTTCCTAATCTGTAAAATAGGGATAATAATAGTACCTACTTCTTGTGAAGTAGAAATGTGAAGATGAAATGTAATAACACCTTTGAAGGCCTGCCACATGATAGATGCCTCCACGTGGAGTGAGGAGAGGCGGGAAGGGCTTCCAAAGGCTGGGATGCTGAACTGCCCCAATTAGCAGGTGGAGGCTCAGGAGCAAATTGTCAGAACAGTTGTTTCTGATACACAGAGGCTTGTTAGTTTCCATCCAAGCCTGTCATTCTGCGGTAGGTAATCAAGTGAGGCTTTGATGGAGGATGTAGTGGATTAGGTCTGGGAGGAGTTTCCAGGCCCAGCCCTTGGCAGTGACTTGGGGGAGGAGAGACTTTCAGAGCCCAGTGTGGGAGCAGAAGGACAAGGAAACCTAATTCACACCAGCCTCTGCCTTGATGCTTACCTCACTCTGTGTTTGGAGGCCACGGGAGCTTGTCCAGATGTGGGAGAGGAATTGGTCCCATAGCTCGGTTGCTGGGGGGTCTGAGTTCTAATCTTGGCTCAGCCAGTGACTCTGTGTGAACCACAGTGCCACTCCCTGCTTCCCAGCCTACTTTTCTCATCTGCAATTTGTATGCGTGATTGTGTTTGAATTCATTTATTTTTTTATCAATATGAGTTGAGCACCTACTATGTACTAGATGCTGGAATATAGTGATGAACTATGGAGACAAGGTCCCAATCCTTGCAGAACTTATATTCTAATGGGAGCGATACACAATTAGTAATCAGAACTGTGATGAATGCTGCAAAGGAGAGGTATAGAAAGCTCTGAGACTGACTGGTGATGGTAGGGGACAGTCAGGGAAGGCATTCTTGAGAATGTGACACCTGAGTGAGGCCTGAGGGGCATGTGGGAGTTGGTTATGCCAAGAGAAAGAAGGGATGTGTATGAAAGCGCAGGAGAGAGCTCTAGGCAGAGGAACTGTATGTACAAAAGCCCTGGGGCAGAGAGAGTGCAAATGACCGACAAGCCTCTACCACATGAGGATCCTTGACATACCCTCCCCATCTCATTTGACTCACCGTAAGTGCCTCTCACAGCACATGGGAAGCTCAGACCCAGCCTTCATTTCCTCTGTTCTCTGTGGCTCCAAAGAGTGGGAGGGACAGAGAGGAAGCTGAAGAGGGAAGTTCTATTCCCTTCTAAAGCCCCATCCGTATATTCCTTGTATTTTGGGTCCTCTCTCCCATTGCCCCACTCTCATAATGGCACATGTATTGCCATGGTTGGATTTTTCTTGTTTATTTTCCTCTCCTGTTGGCTCTTGTTCTCTTCTTCCTAGCAGTGTTGGGAAACATCTAGTTTAAAAAATTGTTCAGAAAGACTTTGTGTGTGTGTGTAATCTGTGTCAAACTACCTTCTCTCCGTGTAAGTGACCCTCCCCCTGGAAAGCAAAAACGAGGTGTGTTTTATATGGGGAGTGTCTTCCATGAAGTCATGGCCTCCACAAAGCCCCAAGGAAATCCTACCTAGTTCTGAGAGTTGATGGGGAGACATGGCAAAGGCTGGGGTGGGTGAAGGCAGTGACAAGAAGGGGTAGTGATGGTTACAATCAGAAGGCTGCAGGTTGGAGAACCTAGCCCTCAGTCCTGCTTTGGCTTTGTGAGTAGCATGTAGATGGCAGGAGAAAAGGCTTTGGAGAGGCCCTCCTGACCTTAAGCCCTCCTTAGCCAGTCCTGGCTATGATTTCCCTCAGGGCTCATCTGGAAAGGGACTAGGGGATTGTCTTAAGCTAGTTGGTTATGAGGTGCTGCTGGTACCCTGGAGTTGGACACTGAGAGCAAACTACTCTAGTAGGCCCCTAATGGCACCTGAAGGACTAGGGGCTGCCGACTGAAGCCCCACTATGCTGTCGCATATGACCAAGGACAGCCCATGCAGCTGAGTGTCCCTACAGTGCCAGGCTGGAAGCAGACAACTGACAAAGATGGGTATCATCCAGGAGGCTGAAGGAGAGAGAGAAGGCTGTGGGCTGGCTAAGTCGAGGAAGAGGGAGGATCCCGGGAGGAGGTCGTCCACGAATCTGTGTTTGAGGACCTCCATGGGATGTGTCTGAAATGGATGTATGAAAAAGTTGTCAGACTGATTTGAAGCTAAGGAGCTGTAAGACTTGGGCTCCACCAGCCTGGTGGGAAGGCAGATGGTCCTCCAAAGGCTGTGGCCAGTTCCAGAGCACACTGTGTGGAGAGAACAGTGACTTGAGTCTGTGCCATGTGGGTGGCTGCATTACTTCAGGTCCTTATCGCTCCGGGTAGCTTAGCTCAGCACAGATTCATTCCACTCAATAGATCAGCTCTGCTCAGCCCAGCTACATGCACCGTCTTGCACCTGACCTCTACCCAGCTCTGCTCGAGGAAACTTGGCTCAGTATGATCCAACTTGACACAGCTCAGAAACTCAGCACAAACTCTCTCCTTTCAACCCAACTCCATGAAGCCCTGTTTAACTCAACCTTACTCTGGAAAATCCATCCCAACCCACCGAACTCAATCCAATTGACTCAATCTCCCCCATATCTATTCAACTTATTCAGAAGAAAACACTTTTCAGCACACATTACATTTTCAATTCAACTCACCCTGAATTAAATCAATACAACCCAACCAATTTCAGCCCAACAGAACTCAACTACCTTAGCTCAGTTTATCCCAGTTTTATCTAACCTGGTCCAAGTCATCTGGGCCAAGACTAGTCCTGCACTGCCCTGTTTATTCCAGCTCAGTCCATAACAATTCAGTCCAACGTGAATCAGCCCAATTTGACTCAATTCGGCTCAACTAAAGTTTTCTGGATTTATTTAATTTAGCTTAACCCTTTAGTAACTCTCCATAGAATATGAAATCTATGAGGGCTAAGAGTTTTGTTTTAGTCACCCTTGTACCCCAAATGTATCAAACAGGGCCTGATACACAGTAGGTACTCAATGAATGTTTCTCAGTGGAATTGTTGAATGAAGCCTTCCTGGCCCAACATAACCCAATTCTACTTAACTCAACTTATAGATCTTAGTTTGATTGAATTCTACAGTTTCTTTCTTTCTTTCTTTTTTTTTTTTTGTTTATCCACTTGACATCCGAGAATTCTACAGTTTTTTCTATCAACCATCCAATTTGTAAAAATGCCATGTATTTATTCAACTTTGTGCCAGGAATTCTGGTGTTGGTAGTATTTCAGTAAAAATTTGACAAAGCATCTACCGTCCTTGAGCTTACATTAGAGGGAGAGACAAAAATAAAATAATAAAAATAAATATATGTGCGTGTGTGTGTGTGTGTGTGTGTCATAATGCTTGATGGTGATAACTGCAGTGAAGACAAATCCAGTAGGATAAAGGGGAAGAGAACAACGAGGGGGTGGAGGAGTGGTTCTGGTGGCCGTGTTGGGGTGATGTGTGCAGTAAACCACCACCAAGGCACATGCATACCTATGTAACAAACCTACATGATCTGCAAATGTACCCCAGAATTTAAAGTATATATATATATATATATATATATATATATATATATATATATATATAAAAGAATTGTGGTGGTGGCATATGCCTGTAATCCCAACACTTTGGGAGGCCGGGGCAGAAGGGTCATTTGAGCCCAGGAGTTTGAGACCAGCTTGGGCAACATAGTGAGACCCCATTGCTACGAAAAACAAAGAAAATTAGCTGGGTGTAGTACCAAGTGCTTGTAGTCCCAGCTACGTGGGTGGCTGAAGTGGGAGGATTGCTGAGCCCCAGAGGTAGAGGTTGCAGTGAGGTGAGGTTGCACCATTGCACTGTAGTAATAGGAAACCTCTCTGAGTAGGTCAGGTGTGGTGGCTTACGCCTGTAATCTCAGTACTTTGGGAGGCTGAGGCAAAAGGATCGATTGAGGCCAGCCTGGGCAACATAGCAAGACTTCATCTCTACAAAATATACAACAATTAGCCAGGCATTGTGGCACGTGCCTAGAGTCCTAGCTACTCAGAGGCTGAAGTGGGAGGCTGCTTGAGCCCAGGAGTTTGAGGTTGCAGTGAGCTATGCTTGTACCAATGCACTCCAATCTGGGCAACAGAGCAAGATCCTATCTCTAAGACAAAACGAAACAAAAAAACAAGTCTCCCTGAGGAGATGATGTTTGAGCAGAGACCTGAACAAACTGGAGGAGCCAGCCTTCGGGTTACTGGGAGTAAGTGCTTTCCAGGAACAGGATGCACCAAGTGCAAAGGCCCTGGGGCATGAAGCAGACGTGTTCAAGGCCAGTGTGGCCAGAACAGTGTGAGATCCAAGAGGCTTATTTAAAGGTGGTCTCTCCTACTGTTGTGCTAGCTTTGAGAGGGTGGGGACAGTCTAGTACACAGCTGTATTCCTTGCATCTGGCACATGCTGACATACAGTGGATACTTAAAAACTGTTTTTTGAATGAAGGAGTGGATCCAACTGAGCATCATGCAAACTGATTAAACCTAATTAGGTTAGTTAAAGTCAGCATATTTGAATTCAGCTCAGCTCTGACGAGACTTTTGTGGATCTTGCAGCCTCCAGAAAAAAAGGCTTCAATCCTACGTTCTGAAGACTACAAGGTTTTCTGAACGTTCCTTAGCCTCAGTGAGCATGTCTATAAAATAGGAATAGTAACATCTGCTTTGCCTCTTTTGTGGGTATTGCGGGGATCGAGCAAGACTGTGAGTGTGAAAGCTCTGTGTATACAATCAAGTTCTGGGGCAGTCTTCTTGTCCTTGGAACTGTGTGAGTGAGGAGGAAGGAGGGCAGGCTGTGTGCCTGCCATGGTCACTTCTATTTATGACAGTCCAACAATCTGTGGTTCTGTGAGAATGTCTAAGACCCAGGCCTGAGAATGCTCTTAAAACCCTTCCAGGGATGCCCAGGGGATCTAAGACAAAGTCTGAAGCCCTCACTGTGGCACACAGAGTCCTTATGGATCTAGCCTCCCCATCCACTGCAGCCTCCTCTCTCCCGACTTGCTCCCTGGATCTCTGTGCCTGGCTCTGCTGGACCACTTGTCCTGCGTTCCCTTCTACCTACTACCTTCTTTCCTTCGCTGTTGCCTCTGGGTCTCTGCCCCTGTAGTTTTGTCTGTCTAGACTCCAATTCCTTCCTGCTTTTTCTTTTCCTTTGAAAAATCTCAGGTAGGTGCCACAAGTTTAGTTAATTGCCCTCCTCCTTCTGACAAACCATCATTATTCTGCAAGGCCCAGTCTTATTTTGTTGTATTCTATGATTTTGCTATCCCTTCATTTCCCATCCCCACTTCTATTTCTCTCTTCCTTATAGGTCCCCACTCTCATATATTTGGGGTTATGACCTTGGAAATGCACGTTGTTTGAAAAATATATGGTGTTCTTTCCTTTATGTATGTTTTTCATTTACATAAATGGTATTTTGCTTTAGAGCACCTTCTGTTTCTTATTTTTTCCCCACTTAACACATGTTTTTAAGATCAGTCCATATCATTGTATGTCCCTCTAGAGTTTAGTTCATCATCGAACTCCATGTGTGCTGTAGGCACACACTGCATTTTCTCACCCACTCCCTGGTGCTGCCCAACTCCTCCATACCACAAATGGTATCCAAGTGAACATTCTTGTATCCTTCCCCTCAGGGATCAGGGCAGGAGCTTGTTTGCTGTGAATTCCCATAGAGGGCTCATAGACATACCTGGATTTAATTTCCCTTAGTCCTGCCTGACTCTACCCCAGCAGTGCACAAGGGTCAGGTTTCCCTAAGTCTTTGCCAGCATTTGGTATCATTCAACTCTTACATTTATAGTCCAATGGGTGTAAAATGTATCTCATTGTTTTAATTTGCATATGTGATTACCAGGGAGGTTGAGTGTCACTCATATGCTTGTTTGCCCTTTGGGCTTCCTCTGTCCCTCTTTATTTGAGTTAAGGCCTCCTGGTCCTACAGGCCTTAGCACAGGTGCAGCTCCCCCGGGAAGCTTTCCTCGAACGCCCTTTCTTGACTGTGTGTCTTGATTCCTCTTTGTTCTGCTGATCCCCTGAACTCCCCATTGTGATAGAACTTGTCCTGTTATGTTGTAATTGTCTGGCCCTCCTCCAGACTGTGAGGTTTTATGGGGCAGGTAGCTGCCAGGTGGTAATGCCTCTCCATGTTTATGGAGTATGGTACAGGGCCTGGCCCAATGAAAGTGACCAGGGAATGTTTGACGAGTGACTGACTGAGAATGAGCATGAGGTGAGATACATGAGGATAGATCATGACACAGAATGAGTGGTTTTGAAGGGCTGAGGGGTCATCCTGGCATGGGGCAGGGTGAGCTAGGCAGAGGCCTGGTAGATTTATGGCTGGAGAGGGCAAGGGAGAAGCAGAGCAGGAGAGGGAAAACTAGATTCAGAGTCTCTGGCTGAGCCACAGGCTTGAGAGAGACCTAGTGAGAGAGTCCCCTAGTGTTGGGGCTTTCGTTTGCTACCTCTTATTGAAGGAGCCAATAGTAGGTGGTCAGCCTTGGCTGAGCGTGCAGATGTAACTCGGAGTGGAGAGGAGCACGGCTGCCTCTGACATTCTGTGTTAGTGTTTTGCTCACGAGTCCTGAGCGGTCGCCAATCTCTACTACCTCGTTTAATCATGGTTCTTGCTTCCTCTTTCTTCCTGCCCTGAACCTGAGTCCAAGACACATCTCCCAACTCACTCGTAGCCTTTATCTTGGAGCCAAAAGCTGATGGGGCTGTTGGCATGGCCTTGAGCTTCAGACTCTTCTAGCATCAAAAGCCCTTGCAGTCACTAGCAGCTGCATCTGTGGTTGCTTCAGCTGGAGGATTCTCTCCGTGGCAACCCACTATCCCAGCCTGTGGCTGAGGTCATTCTCTGCCAGAGTCGGTTCCCTTCTCTTCAGCTCCCTTCTTTTCCTTCTACGTGGTTTGGCAGAGGCTGAAAGGCAGAAGATTATAGGCATGCAGTACAACCCCACAAACCAGCATGAAACCCCAGGGTTGTCTTTTTCCACCCTCTGCCTCTACTTAGTTTTTCCTTTCTCTGAGGAACTGGGTTCCCCACATCTCCTTCTTCCCCAGGATCAATCAGTTGGCAGGGCGTTGTGGGAAATAAATTTGCATCCAATCATGCCCACAGCAAGCAACCATCCTAAGCAGGGCTTTTGTTTCTGTCCTCAAGCCCAGATGCCATTCTGTTTAAAAGGCTTGGGGTTTACAAAGCTAAGTGGACTAGAACATAACTTTTAATAGCACATTTGAATAGAATTTAATGAGGTTTTAAAACAGAACTATAAAGTGGTTTTTCTGCAAGGACTATTATTAATCATAAGAATAATCTTTGCAGTCTATCTCATCTGTCCAGCATGTTCCAGTATTCAAAACATTTTCACATTAGTCATCTCATTTGACACTCATAACTCTCCTGGGAGGCCAAGAGGGCTTGCGTTACCATCTTCATAGTTTAGGACTGTGTTTCTCAAATGTTCATGTGTGTATCGATCACCTGGAGATCTTGCTAGGCTGCAGATCCTGATTCAGTACGTCTGGGGTTGGCCTGAGATTCTGCATTTCCAAGGAGATCCCAGAGGAAGCTGATGTTGTAGGTCCATGGATGACACTTAACAAGAATGAGTAGCTGAGAATTCTCAAGCTCAGAAAGATTAAGTGACATCTAAGTATCCATAGAAAAAATGGTGTTGGTGCTGGAATTTCTTCCTTTTTTTTTCTTTACCTTTTTTTCTCTTTTGTCTTTTTTCCTTTGACAAATGCCAACCAAGTGCTTACTATGTACTGGATGTGGTTCTAAGTAGAAGAACAAATGTTATTAAAAATATTCAACAACAGAGTAAGATACAAGCACTAGCTATGGCATTAATGGGGGCATTCACAGTTTAGAGATGGATGGGGGATGGTCCAGAGGTCTCAGGGAGAGGGTAGGTGGCCAGGCAGTTGGGGGATATCCAGGGGGGACTCAGTAACAAAGCCGCTCAATATTCTGTACCATTTATATAATATCCATAAGCACATGGGATGCGGAGAAGGATTAGGCAGAGCTCCTGGCCTTGGCCAGTTCCCAGTGCAATGGGAGAAGCAGACGTGGATCGAAGAGGCTGGCGGAGCATTCTGGTAGTGCTTATCAGCTCCATAAGGACAGGCAACTGTGTTCATCTGTCTCTTTGCTGCTGTATCTCCAGTGCTTAGGCAGTGCCTGGTGCGTGGTGGACACTCCATACATAGTTTTTTTTTTTTTTCTCAAGTAATGAATGACTGAACAGGGCACAAGGGGCCCAAAAGAGAGAGTCATTGGCACGTCTGTTCTGTCTGGGGTGCAATGAGTTGGGTGGGGAGGAGCTGTCAAGGAAGGCTTCCCGAGGGACGCGATGCTCTAGGCAAGTCTTAAAGATCAGTGGGTGTTCACCAGGCAGATGACTGGGGGAGTGGGCAGGTCTGAAGCAGGGGTCCTGCTTTGTCCCACAGCTGCCTTAGTACAGGGAGCTGGCAATTATCTCCTGTAGTTAGAATGCTGGGCCACTCCTCTGATGTTCTGCTCTTCTCCAAGGTGCTTGGGGCCATTTGGAGGTGGCATCTGGTTTCTTCCAGCTCCCTAAGAAGTCTTCCCTTCAGAGAAAGAAGGGGCCTCTCCTGGAGGATGACCCAGGCCTGCTTGCGCACACCGTGTTCAGAGTGGGCTCCTGCCTAGGAAGGGACCTCTCCAGTGTTGAATGTGAGGGCCTCAGAAATGAATCAGACAGCCCCTCCAGGAACTCCTAGTCAAGCCCTTCCAGATTTAGCCTCACAGGCTGATGGACTGTCCTGGCTGACAATGCCAGACACCTGACTCCCCCATCCCCACACTCTGACCCCACAATCTCTGGCGCCAGCTGCTACTACTTCTCTTTCTCTTGGTTCCTACTTGAGTAGTTTGTGATGTTTTTGAATTCCCATCTTACAGAGGTGGAGACAAAGACTTCGAGAGAAGTAGTGTTTTGACAAAAGATATGGAGCAAACTAGAACTCAAACTCTGGGCTCTGACTCGGGGCCCAGTGACCTGAGACACCAGGCAAACTTTTATCAATCAATCAATATGCAAATATTTATTGACTGTCTACTGTGGGCCAGGATCTGTTCTAGACTTTGGGGATCCATCAGTGAGCAACAGAGCCAGAAGCTCTGTTCTTGCGGAACTTTCTCTTTAGTTGGGGGTTGGGGGAGATGAACAATTAAAAATGAAAAGCAAAATATAGATGGCAGGATGGCAGACTGTGGACACATTATGGAGGAAAATAAAGCTGGAAAGGGGGTAGGAAGCAGTAAGGGGCTGTATTTGTAATTTTAACTGCAGTAGTAGGGACTGCCTCCTTGGGAAGATGACTTTTGGATAAAGACTTGAAGCAGATGATTGAGCAAGCTTTGCAGATATCTGAAGTAAGAATGTTCCAGATAGAAAAAAGAGCAAGTTCAAAAACCTCAGGTGGGAAATGCAGAAGCCACTGCATTTCCCAAGGGCTATGGCACTCCTTTTAATGCGATTTTGATGATCACAGCCACACAGGGACAAGATTCTTTTCTCATCTATTCTCTGAATCTCCCACAGGGCACCCAGTGTGTGGCTTTGCTAAGCCAGGGTGCTGGGAGTCCCTGCAGCTGCTGGAGTGGGTGGTGACAGCCAGAGAGGCCTGCGAGAGCCCACAGTGCTGGGATGCCCACTCTCCCATGGCCTCTCTGGGCCAGTGCCCAGCCTGCTGTCTGCAGCCCTGGGACATGTCTCTTGTGCAGCGTAGTATTGAAAGGTTGATCTCCCCATTAGAAGGGATTTGTCAGCACGAGCTGGGGCTTAGCAGCCTAAGCCATGGGTCTGAAGGCTCAGACAGGTTCAGGGCCCAGAGGAGCTGACTCAGGCCTGGCTCCCCCGGGAGTCAGGGAAAGGCCACCAGCTGAGACTGCCGGGGGGGGTCAGAGTCAGGATGAATTGTTCAGTGTCCCCAGGGGCGCTGCCAAAGCTACTGTCGTTCCCAGTATTCTTCCTGGGGTCTAGGAGCAAGCTCCAGTGCCCTAACCTGGCATGCAAAGCCGGGCAAGGCCCCATGGCCCATCTGGGTGGCAGCGCAGCTCACCCTGCACTCTGTCTCTGGGACGTTTCCTCCTTTTCCGTGGTGCTGGACACCATCTGTACACCAGCAGTCCCCAAACTTCCTCCAGGCCGTCCTCCTGAGTCCACCTGACAGTTCACCTGATGTCTCCACTGAGATGACCCATAATCCTCTCCAACTGAATGCATCCAAAATGGGACTCCCATCCTCCCTGCAAAGCTGCCCGAGTCAGCCGAACATAGTTAGCTTTCACCATTTCACAGTCTTTCTTGTGTGTCAACTCACTTCAGTACTTTCAACAGCCTTGTGGGTAAGGACCTGCTCCAGCCCATTTCCGGATGAGGACACTGAGGAAGGGGGAAATTCCCTCACATAACACTTGCACTGTCCTGGCTCACTGAGACGTAAACTGGGAATCCACCTGAAATGCTGCACATCTGTCCTTCCTCCCTGCCATGACTCCGTCCCAGCTGCTGTCACCAATTCTTCATATGACTCTGACAGCTTCCTAGCAGGTCTCCACTTTTGTTCCCTCTAGCCTATTGTCTCCCAGAGCAGATCAAGTGATTGTTAAAAAAAGTACAGAGCGGATTTGGTCACTTCTCATGGTTCCTAGGCTAAACCCCAAACTCCTCAACATGCCCTGCCAGGCCCTATGCAGCATGGCTCCTGGGTCCCTCTTCCTGGCTTGTCTTCTGTGTCATCTGTGTCGCTGGCCTTGCGTCACTCAGCACATGCAAACCGCACTGTCTTTCTTTCAGTTCCTCGACTGTGACAAGCTCTTCCCCATCTCAAGGCCCTGCCATGCATTGCATCTTCTGTCTGGAATACACCTTCATCACTCCTTCATTTACCATCATTCTTCAGGTTTCAGTTTAAATGTCACTTCCTCAGGGAAGCCTTCTTTGACTTCTTTTCAGGTGCCAACCCCACTCATGGCTCTCCTATGGCTTCCAGAACTTCATGTTGACAAAAAATAGCTAAACTGAAATTAATGAGGTATTTGCCCCTTACTTGTTAGACCCATGGCTTTCCTGCTGGGTCATAAGGCTCAGGAGGGCAGAGACTAAGCCTATGTGGCCCATAGCTGTATCCCTAGCACAGCATCTGACACATAGTGGGTGCCCCATAAGAGGGCTGGCGAATGAGCAAATCACCTTCTCAGCCTTTCTTTTCATCTGGTCCCTGTTGTTCTCCTAAACTGCTTTCCTTATTTCCCTTCACACTGCCATGCAAATTCCAGCCTCCTTGCCCTTGCTCATGCTGTTCCTACTGCCTGACGTCCTGCCGCCTCTCTCCACTCATCCACAGCCTACCAGTCCTTCAGGACTCCTCTCTGGCCTCTGCTCCTCCAGGAGGCCTTCCCTCTGCACACTAACATGTTAAGTGTCTCTTGTTCTTCTCATTATCCTGTGCTATTTGTCCTCTGATATGGCCCCTGCAAGAATCCTTGACCTAAGCTCCATGCAGGCAGGAACCAAGCCTTCTTCTCAGTGCCCTCCCCAAAAGCGGTGAGCTCCAAGCTTGGGCACAAGAGGCAGCAAGTAAAGATGGTAGTCTGCTGTTTCCATTTCTCCTGGTCTTTTAGGTTTCACTGGAAGGTGAGCCTCTCTATGCCTCACTTCCTCAACTTAGACCACCTGAGTACACTTCTCATCCACTAGATTCCATGAACAAGTTTGTGAGAAAGCAGAGGCAGTAGAAAAGCAAGGATTTTGGAGTCAGATAAATCTATACTAAACTCCTGTTTCTATGAGGTTCAACCATAATGAAGGTGCCGATTTCATTAGGTTAAACTATATGAAGTAAGCCAACGATGACTGAATATCAAGTTTCATGTGGCTCAATTTAATACATAATCTCAGGCAGTTGGTCTGATGTCTTTAAGACTTAGTTTCTTCCTCTATGAAATGGGAGGAGTAGAGCCTCATTTACGGAGTTGCAGAGAGGAGCAAATAATGCTGTGTATCATTATGGGTCAAAGTTTGAGTTCTAGAGCCAGGGCCCAAATTTGAACGCTGGATCCCCCGGCTTATTGGGGTTCCTAATTGCAAACAACAGAGTCCATTATGGCTAGTTTAAGCAGAGCAGGCATTTATTACAGGATGTTGGGCAGCTTACAGAAATCTCTGGAGGCTCCTGGGAAAAAGGCCTGATGAAACCATGAGGACATTTTTAGTGAAAACACCACTGCCTGGTCATTTAGTCCTTATAGCATTTAGGGCTGGATACCAGAGACTCTGGCACTCCATTCCAAAAAACTGGATGCCCTTGCAACTGCCCTGGCCATAAGATCATTTCTCCCACCTGACTGCCTCCTTCTTCTGAATCTAGCTTTCATCTAGGTGTGTCTGATTCATGGCACCTAGGTCATATGTCTGACCCTGAGCCACAAAGAGGTCTGGGGATGAGAATTTTCTGGCTTCCACCTGGAGAATGTTGGACTCAGAATGGAGGAAGGAAGGGCATTCAATGGTGACAACTATTTGCTATTTCTTTTTACTAGCTGTGTGATCGTGGGTAACTTATCCTTTCTGAGCCTCGGTTTTCTAATAGGTAGATCTATTTCATAGGATTTTGAGGATTAAATGCACGGATTTGTGAAAAAGCCTTTAGAAGACAGCTTGGCATACAGCAAACCCTCAATAGATGCTAACTCTATTTTTATGTGATTATTTAATATGGATTTGAGATCTCTTGGCATAAAGCCTAGCAACATGGAGAAGATGCTCTCTAAGTGTTTGTTGAATGAAAACCCTTGGCTGAGATGTTAGTGTTCAGAATTCTTCTAGCTGGCAGAGAGCACCACAGACAGCTAGAACCTGTGGCGTGCTGGCCCAGTGCTAGCCTACCGCAAACTTTTCAGAAATTTCACTGGCTAGTTAATATCATATTGGTAGCTTGAAATCTGCCACTTTGGGGGAATTTACACCAGGGAAATTGGCAAACACTACAAATCAGGGCTCTCTTCTCCCTAGAAATGGCAGCTTTATCTGGTTAAACCCTTACCTGCACATCAGAGGCTGATACAGGGTATGAAGTATATTAAGTGCCTAGCACCATGCCATCTCTCTTGGGCCCTTCAAATTTGGTCCTTCTCTCTAGCTAGCAAATTCTTAGGATCAACTTTATTTTCTAGGTGTCAGCGAAAACAGATGAACCTCTGGATTCATGGATATTTCATGGTTTCCTTGGTGGATACCTCATTTGTACTGATGAATTTACCAGACAGGGAGTTCTTTTAGAACAGGTCCCAACACTGGGCACAAGGTCTAGCTAACACACAGTAGTCCAGGAGACATGGGCGGAATGGCTCTGTGGATGAGATTTGTGCAGCTGGAACCCTTTCCCTTCCCACACTGTCTGGCAACACTCTCTCCTTTCCTGTTGCCTCCTAGAGGGGCATCGCCACTCCTGTTTTCCTTTTGCCATGTGGATCATATAAGAAGGAGTGTGGTGGAGGCTGGGGAGTGGGAAGGGACGCTCAAATGTTGGGGGTTGGGGGCTGCCTCCTGCATTAGAAACATTCCTCTGATTACTCTGCACGGCTCAGCAGGCTGCCCTGGCTTAAGACTAAAAGAAGGGAGAGGCAAACACCCTTCATTTTAATTAAAGCCAACTTTACATTGTTATTCCATTTGCCTGTGTTGTTGCACGAGCTTACAATAAAGTTATATGGCGCCCCCAGGGCAGCTTCAGCTGCGTGATAGAATGTGTCTAAGTTCAGCACTCCCTGACTATACTCAGCTTCTCTACAGGGAGAACCACAGCTAGTCTCCTGTCGTTACTGGGGCTCCAAGCCATCGCTCACGCTCAGACCTGTGAGCAGCGCTTTTATTTCTATTTCACATTTGAAAAACATTTATTGAGTACTTTCTCTGTGCTCAGCAGTGAGCTAGGTGCTGAGTCTACCCCTGACACATGGCTGTGCCTCCGGGGGTTCACACACTCCAGTCTCCAGTATCTGTCCCTGACAAATCTCCTGAGATGTGGAGCTCCATGTGATTACCCCCAACTCCCTCCTCAAATGCTTATTTTGGTCTTTCTTCTTTTGCTTTGAGGAAGTACCAGCAATTCAGCTAAGCAATCCATTATATTCAGCAATTCCCTAAGTTCTTTCATATCTGACATCTCTGATTCTCACCATGCTCCCATGCAGATCCTCCTGCTCTTCAAGCTCTGTGCAAATACCACCTCCTCACTGCAGCCTTTTCCAGCCACATCTTTCGTAGACCCTTTGGCTGCTCCCTTTGCCACCTTTTTGTGGATTTTATCACACATTTTGAAACCTGTTTTATCTTATGTTTTAGAAATAGGGTGACGCTCTGTTGCCCCAGGTTGGAGTGCAGTGGTGCACTTATAGTTCACCATAGTCTCAAACTCCTGGACTCAAGCAGTCCTCCTGCCTCAGCCTCCTAAAGTGCTGAGATTATAGGTGTGAGCCACTGTATCCAGCCTCCCTTTTAAAAATTAAGGTATATTTTATGTACAGTGAAATGTAGGGCTCTTAAGTGTGGTTTGAGGAGCTTTGAGAAATGCATATACCTATATAACCATGACCTCAGTCAAGCCAGGACATTTTCATCAGTCTCCCAGTAAGAACCCCATAACCTTCCCCCATCAATTCCACCCTCCAGAGGCAAACACTTTTCTGACTTCTAACACTAGAGATTAGTTTTTTGTTTTGTTTTTTTGAGACAGAGTCTCACTCTGTCACCCAGGCTGGAGTGCAATGGTGTGATCTCAGCTCACTGCAACCTCTGCCTCCGGGGCTCAAGCGATCCTCCTGCCTCAGCTTCTCAAGCAGTTGGGATTACAGGCACCTACCATCACACCTGGCTAATTTTTGTATTTTTAGTAGACAAGGAGTTTTACCATGTTGGCCAGACTGGTCTCAAACTCCTGACCTCAGGTGATCCACCCACCTTGGCCTCCCAAAGTGCCACTGCGCCCAGCGAGGTTAGTTTTTGCCTGTCAAACTCTTCTGTCTGGCTTCTTTTGCTCAGAGTAATGTTTTTGAGCTTCATCTATGTTGTTGGTAGATTAGTGGGTTGTTCCTTTTGACAGCTGAGTTGTATTGCATTGAATGGAGATATACCACATTTTGTTTATTTGTTTATTTGGGTTATGCATAGTTTTGGACTATTACGAACAAAGCTGCTATAAACATTTCTTATACAAGAGAAACGGACATATGTCTTTATTTCTTGGGTAAATACTCAGCAGTGGAATTGCTGGGCCATTGAGTAGTTGTTTTTTTAACTTTATATGAAATTATCAAAGTGGTTGTGTCATTTTACACTCCCACCAGCAATATATGAGCATTTTTTGGCTTCTTTCCCTCCCTTCCTCCCTCCCTCTCTTCCTCCCTCCCTCTCTCCCTTTCCTCCTCCTCCTCCCACTCGTCCTCCTCCTACTCCTCCTCCTTCTTCTTCTTCATCTTCTTCTTCCTTTTCTTGACATAGTCTCACTCTGCTGTCCAGGCTGTAGTGCAGTGGCACAATCACAACTCACTGAGGTCTGAAACTCCTGGGTTTAGGTGATCCTCTCACGTCAGCCTCCCGAGTAGTTGGGACTGCAGGTGTGCCTCACCATGCTTGGCTGGTTTCAATTTTTTTTTTTTTTTTTTGAGGGATGGGGGTCCACTGTGTTGCTCAGGCTACTCTTGAATTCCTGGGCACAAGCACTCCTCCTGCCTTGGCCTCCCAGAGTGTTGGGATTATAGGCATGGGCCACTGAGCCTGGCCTATATAAGCATTTTGGTTGCTTCACATCTTGCCAATGTTTGCTGTTGTCAGCCTTTTATCATTTTAGCTCTTCTAGAAGGTGTGTAATTATATTTCTTTGTCATTTTAACTTTAATTTACAGATAATTAATGATGTTGAGTACTTTTTAATGCACTCACTGGCTATTTGTATATCTTTTGTGAAGTGATTATTCAAGTGTTTGCCAGTTTTTATTGGATTGTCATTTTATTAAGAATTCCTTATATATTCTGAATATAAGTAATATGTAAGGTAGCCATACTGATTTTTTTTCTCTCCTTCCTTCCTTCCCTTCTTCCCTCCCTCCCTTCTTTCTTTCTTTCTTTCCTTCTTTCCTTCTTTCCTTCTTCTTTCCTTCTTTCTTTCTCTCTCTCTCTCTTTCTTTTCTTTTCTTTCTTTTCTTTTCTCTCTCTCTCTTTCTTTCTTTCTTTCTTTCTTTCTTTCTTTCTTTCTTTCTTTCTTTCTTTCTTTCTTTCTTTTCTTGTCCAGAGGTCTCTTATTTTTAACACCTGTTATGCCATAAACTCATAGGGAAGAGGTTCCAGCAGCTCTGGTTCCTTTCTAGGGGCTCTCACAAAGGGTGCTTCCCTGGGTGGAGCAGGCTGGTGCTTCTGCTGAATCCAGGTTCCTTTCTCTTTGGCTTCCTTCTTTTTCTGATCATTTTTATTCACACATTTCAGGAAGCTATTTTGGCTCTTAGAGTGCTAAATATGTGCTTTAATTCTCTTGGCAAGAATCTTGCCCAATAAGTTAACTCACTAATGCTGAGTGGCGTTTTAGACTCTTCCAGTTTTGCCATAGTAACATTTGTAGGGCATTACTTTTTGAACAGTGCCCATTTCCTTGATGTCTACAATATTGCCTTTCTTATATATTCATGTGTATTTAAAGGAACAACTCTATGTTTTCTAAAAGGCCTAGAGAATATGTTATCAGCTGCCTCTCCTCTTTCCCTTTGTGTTGTTGTTTTGGTGAATTACTGGAAGATGGAGGTTGGCCGAAAGGCTTAATCATATTTTTTGATGTATACAAGTTTAAAATTTGATCAGGTCCAATTTAATAATTTCTTACCTTATGGTTAGTGATTTTTTTGTGTCCTCAGCAATTTTTGCCTAGCCCCAAATCACAAATATATTCCCCCATTTTTTTAAGAAGTTTTATAGTTTTCACTTTTAAGTTTAGGTCTAGAATCAATTTTGAATGAATTATTTTTTGGTATGGGGTGAGGTAATGGTTGAGGGCCAGTTTCCCCCATATAGCTCTCTAGTTGTCTTAGTACTATTTTTTTGAAGGGACTTTCTTTTCCCTATTAAATTGACTTGGTCAAAAATCAGTTGATATGTGTGGATCTGTTCTGAACACTGTTCTGTTGATCTATTTGTCTACACTTATGCCAGTTCCAACTTTTTTGATTATTGCAGCTTTTATGGTAACTCTTGAAATCAAGCAGTCTTAAGTTCCTGATCTTAGGGAAAGAAGAGCTTAATATTTCATTATTGTCATGTTAGTTGTGTATTTTTCACATTGAAAAATCAGATTGAGAAAGCCCTTTTCTATTTTTAGATTGCTGAGAATTTGGAATGTAGAGGGGTATTGAACTTCATCAAATTATTTTTCAGCATCTATTGAGATGATCATTTGATTTTTCTCCTTCATTGTATTAATATGGAAAATTGCACAAGTCACCTGTATTCTTGAGATAAGCCTCACTTGGTCATTCTATCTACCTGTCTATCCACTTTATATCATATAGAATATATGTAACCAAATTTGTTTTGAGAGTACTTTTAAAAAGATTTTTGTGTTTATGTTTTTGAGAGATATTGGTCTATAGTTTTCTTTCTTATAATCATCAGGCCTGGTTTTGGTTATCAGAATTATACTAATCTCATATAAGATTGGAAAGTGTTCCCTCCTCCTATATTTTCTGAAAGAGTTTATGTAAGTTTTGTATTATTTGTTCATTAAATGTTTGAAAAAATTCTCCATTGCAAACACCTGAAGTTTTATTTGTGGGAATTAAAAAAATTATGAATGCAATTTCTTTAAAGGCAGGGCTAATTCAGAATTTCTATTTCATCTTGTGTCAATATTGGCAATTTGTGTCTTTCAAAAAATGTGTTCATTTCACCCAAGTTGTTGAATTAACTAGTATAAAATTGTTCATAATATTCTATCATTTTCATGTCTGTAGTGATGCCTTTTATTTCTGATGTTGGCAAATTGTATCTTCTCTTTTTCTTTTTCTTGAACAGCCTAGCTAGAGGCACATCAATTTATTAATCTCGTCAGAGAACCAGTTTTGGTTTAAGTGGTTTTCTTTATTGTTTATTTTCTATTTCAGTGAGTTTTACTTTATCATCAACATTTGTCTTCTACTTCTTTACTCCTCTTTTTCTGTATTCTTAAAATGGCAACTTAGATCATGGATTTTAAATTATTCTTATCTTTTAACATAAACATTTAAAGTTTTACAATTTCCTATAAAAATGGCTTTAGCTACGTTCCACAAATTTTTGTTGTGTTTTCATTATAATTCAATGCTCGTGCTCTTACTCCATTCAGTTTCTTAGAGTCTTTCCCTCATCAATTCATGTAGAATAGCCCCATTGCCTTTACCAGCCTTATTTACTTTATTCTGCCTTGATTTTTACTCTGCTTTATTTTTTATAACACCTAATATTTATTATATTTTTATGACAACTTTACTCTGCCTTTTAATAACACCTCATAGTGTATTACTATAATTTATTTATATATATTATACATATATAATATATATTATATGAGATTATGACAATGTTATAATTGATTTGTTCATCTTTTTATTATCTGTCTTCTCCACTAAGCTCCTTGAAGGCAGGGACTATTTATTTTGTTTGCTGATGTATCTCAGCACTCTAGAAGAACCCCATAAATATTTGTTGAATGAGGAACAGAAAAATTATTTGACACCTTGTGCAAATAATCCCTTCTCAGAAGCCTTACCTGGCAGTTTTCTTTAATTCTCAGACAAGTTCACCTCACTTGTTTATACTGTTTTTGTACTTGCTTATACTTTATCATTGATTATAACTGTATCATTATTATCTGTTTCTGTCTCCCCCACTGACCATCTGCCCAAGGGCAAGGACTATGTCTTTATTTACCAGTGCTCAATACAGAGCCTGGCACAGAAGAGACTAGCAAGTGTCTGACAAATGAAAAAATGAAGTGCCATCAATCACTCCTGCCTTGCAAATCATCTGTGAACCAGACTTGGCTGTTAGACCAGAGGCCTCCCTGTAAATCCGGAAGATGTGAACTAGCAAAAGCTTTTAATTTTATAGGATGGTGTTGTTTGTCTGTGATTTGGGCAATGAAACAAGTCTGCACCATGCTTTTCAGTTTAGAAAGCGCTTTCCTATACATTATCACCTTGGACCTTCACAATGTACTTGGGAAGAAGGCATTATTATCCTCATTTTTTAGATGAGGAAGCACAAGCTTAGAAAGTTGAAACCATATAGCCAGGAACTGGAGAATTTGAGACTGGATCCAAGGTTTCTGAAATCTCCAGTCTTTTCCCAGCACAATGGAAGGAAGCATGTGCATGACCTGGGGGCAAGATGAGTTCCAAGGCCTCATGGTCAGGTGTTGGAAGGCTTGGTATTCAGTAAGCTGATGGTCCCATCGGGGAGAAGGTGCTTGTATAGGCCGAAGTCCACACTGAACTTGAGCTTTGTTGCTTTGATCCATAGACACAGCCTTATGTAAGAAAAAGAGCTCTTGGATTTTATATTTTATTTTCATTTTCATTTTTTTTTTTTTTTTTGAGACAAGGTCTGGCTCTATTGCCCAAGCTAGGGTGCAGTGGTGCGATCTTGGCTCACGGCAATCTCTGCCTCCTGGGCTCAGGCCATCCTCCCATGTCAGCTTCCCAAGTAGCTGGGACTATAGGCATGTACCACCTCTTGGATTTTAAAACTGACCTCTCTCTATTATTAGTTAAGAATCTTGGGCAAAGGACTTCTTTCTGAGCCTTGGTTTTCACATCTCTAGAATGGAGCTTAAATATCCACCACCTAGAGTTGCAGTGAGAGACATGAGAGATTCATGTAAGTGGATTTTGTAGGGACTCTTATAAAGCAGCTCCTCTCCTCCTTTTCATGGGTCCCTAAAATGCCCTTGTATTCATAGTATTCTACCTGGTGGCTTATCTCTCATTGATATTGGACAACAGAACAAGGGAAGGGTGGCACAGCTGGATGAAGAATCTGCAAGCTGTCATTGTTCCATCATACCTGAGCTCCCAGCAGTTAAGCAATGGCTCTGGTCCCATGCTGACAGTCTGGGGATGAGGTCAGCTGGTAACAAACCACAGCACTTACTGAGCACCTGATCATAATGACAACCCAGCAGCTATCACTTACTGACTGCTATTTATTGTTTATTCTGTTCAAAGAAAAGATCTGAGCCCAATTCTCTGGCAAGGTCCTGGAGGTCTTTCCTCCAGATCATCCCAGTTGTCTTTCCTCTAATCTTCGGGCAGCTGATCCTGCTCCCTGTACTTCGTCTCTGGCTGTGGTCCTGTTTCAACTCAAACCCTCCTCTGGGTCCCTTCCTCTAATGTCAGTAGCAGCATAGATTGAATATGGCATGACTTGATTCCAACTAATCTTACCATCTGCATTTCCTGCCACTTCAGGTCTACAGCCTACACATTGGTCCCTTACTGCCTTTCCTGGAACTTGGCCAACACCATCCTTCCTCTAGGATTCTGCTGTTCCCTTTGCCTGGAACATCCTTCACCAAATCTCTACTGGCTCTTGACGACAGGTCTCTGCCCAGCTTGATGATTTTGCCAAGACCACTTAAACCTGTCCAAAACCTGACTTATTTTGCTTAGATGGACCATGAGGCTCTGGTCCTATGAACTCCAGTGTATCCAGGAGAAGGATGCCAGATGTAGCAAAATAAAATAAAATAAGGCTTCCAGTCAAATTTGAATTTCAGATAAATAACAAAGTTTTTAATATAAATATGTCTGTACAATATTTGGGACATACTTATGCTGAAATTGATTTGTAATTTATCTAAAATTCAAATTCAACTAGGCATTTTGTGTGGCAATCCTAATCCGTGAGTGTGTAAGCATATCATAGCTCCGCAGCCTTCTGAGAGGGGTGCTGCTTTTGTTATGGCTCAGACTGGGAGAAGGCGTCAGGGGCCTGAAAATGGAGTTGGCTTGAGAGCCTGTCTAGTCCAGGGCCCCCATTTCACAGACCAGAGAATGAAAGAATGTGCCCAAGTTCACACAGCAGGGGGGCAGCAAAGGGGAGGCTGGAACTCAGGGCCCCAGGTTCCCAGGCAAGACTCCCTCCTGTGCCAGTAACTCTGTGCTTTGGGCTGAGGGAACAGCTCAAGTTCCCACTCCCCTGCCCCTGACCTGCCCTTGGCTGGCTTCAGAGGGGGGTCTGATGATGAAATGTGATCCTGCCATAAAATCTATACCAAACCAACTCTTCTCACAGCCCACCCGCCCACCTCAAAGGGGGGCGCCTAATCCCTATTTATGGAGCCAAGCAGCTGGGCCTGGCCTGAGTCTACCCTGGGTCAGCCTGGTCTTGGCCAGAGGAACCTGAGAGTGAGCGCATTTAGGGAAGCTGAGCAAGCTGAGGGGCCAGCTGGTCCCAGGCCACCCAGCCCAAAGAGCACCGGTCAAGGTGAGAGTGCAAAATCAGAGTGGCTGAAGGCGGAGGGTCCGCACGGACACATCTTTCAGGGTGTGTTTGCAAAGACTGGACTTCATTCCAGCAGCCGAGGAGAGATACTGGAGGTTTAAAACAGAGGACAACACAGTCCTATTAGAAAGATGGATTGGAGACCCATTAGTGAGATGACTCTGGAAGTAATTTGGGCAGAACGATTATAGTGCTGACTCTGAGAGTGGTGGCAGGATGGAGAGAAGGGGAGAGAGAGGAGAGGTGTCAGGAGGTAGTGTCTGGACAGCTCGGGCTCTAAGGAGTCACAGGGATGCCCGCTGTCATATTGGGGTGGTGTGGTGGGCAGAGGTGCTACTACAGACAAAGAACATTAGGGAAGGCGCAGGAAGATGCTGGCTGCCTTTTGAGGATGCTGAGAGGGAGGAGCCTGTGGGGCAGCCAGGAGGGATGCAGAGGAAGGTGTGAGCCTGGAGTCAAGGAAGACAGTTGAGACGGAGATGCTGAGTTGGGCATGATCAGCCTAGGGACCTTGAGACCACGATTACTGAGGGGAGAAGAGGGTCGAGGAGTGAGCCCTGGGGAACACCAACACCAAAAGCTAGGCAGAAACAGGAGAGCCCACAGAGGAGATAAAGAAGGCGGGTCACAGAGGAAGGAGGAAAACCAGAAGATGAGGGTGTGAGAGCCAAGGAACAGTGAGGGCTCTGAGAGCCCCGCAAGCCAAGCCTGGGAAGCTCTTGCTGGGTTTAGCAGCAGGTAGGGGCAGCCTCACCCACAGTGGGGTAGTGGGTCTCAAGAGGTGTGCTGATGTGCAGAGGAATGGCAGGTGAGGATGTGTAGATACTGAATGTGGACAACTCCTTTTTTTTTTTTTTTCTTTTGAGACAGAGTTTCATTCTTGTTGGCCAGGCGCTGGGGTACAATGGTACAATCTCGGCTCACTGAAGCCTCTGCCTGCTGGGTTCAAGCAATTCTTCTGTCTCAGCCTCCCAAGTAGCTGGGATTACAGGCATGTGCCAGCAGGCCTGGCTAATTTTGTATTTTTAGTAGAGACAGGGTTTCACCATGTTGGTCAGGCTGGTCTCGAACTTCTGACCTGAGGTGATCCACCTGCCTTGGCCTCCCAAAGTGCTGGGATTACAGGCATGAGCCACTGTGCCTGGCCTGAATGTAGACAGCTCTTTAAAGAAGACTGGTTGGGAGGAGATTTAGGGGGTGTAGTAGCTGAAAGACAACTGGGCTTGAGGAAATTGTTGAGGAAGTGGGTAAGGAGTTTACCCACTGATGGGAAGGAGGCAGTATAAAAAGGGAGGTAGAAGAATGTCTTTCACATTTTCTTGACACAACCCAGTTAGACAGACGTGTCCTTCCAGACCTGAGACACTTACACACCTGAAACATAAGTTTTACGACATGTACTCATCTTTCCTGTATGTGATGTGCTCTGATGTTTTCTTTCCTATTTTACTTAAATTTTTTTTTTTTTTTGAGACGTTGTTTTGCTATTGTTGCCCAGGCTGGAGTACAATGGCACGATCTCGACTCACTGCAACCTCCGCCTCCCAGGTTCAAGTGATTCTCCTGCTTTAGCCTCCTGAGTAGCTGGGATTATAGGCACCCACCACCACGCCAGGCTAATTTTTTGTATTTTTAGTAGAGACGCAGTTTCACTATATTGGCCAGGCTAGTTTCGTGACCTCAGGCGATCCATCTGCCTTGGCCTCCCAAAGTGCTGGGATTACAGGCATAAGCCACAGTGCCCAGCCAATTTTTTTTCTTTTCTTTTTTTTTTTTTTAAGAGACAGGATCTTGCTCTGTCACCTAGACTGGAGTGCAGTGGCATGATCATAGCTCACTGCAGCTTCGAACTCCTGGGCTCAAGTGATCCTCTTGCCTGGAACTACAGGTGCATGCCACTATCCCTGGATAATTTTAAAATTTGTTTTGGAGAGACACGATCTGCCCAGTCTGGTCTCATACCCTTGAGCTCAAGTGATCCTCCTGCCTCGGGCTCTCAAAGTGCTGGGATTATAGACATAAGCCACCATGCCCTGCCCTATTTTATTGTTGAAAACTGCTGGTCACAGTGCCCAGAACTGAATTTGTGAAACTCAGATGGTTCAAAATAGGCAGTTTGAGAAATTCCGAGGTAGAAGATATGGACAAAGAGGAGGTGAGTCAACGGGGTGAACTCTCCTGGGTGGATCCAGAGGGGAACAGCTGGCTTCTTACAGGAGGAGAGATGCCATTCGTTACAATAAGAAGGAAGGAGATGAGGTTTGGAGAAGGCACAGGTAAATGTGTAGGTTTTGTGGCTGAAAGGTGATTGCTTTTGTTTTCTCCATGAAGGTCACCTGTTGAAAGGGCAGGGGAAGGAAGGGAAAGGTTGGAGGACCTGCAGAGGGGAAGATTTGAACAGCCATTGTGGGATGCATAAAGAGCCGGGAAACAGTTTTCCTGGCAGTTTTCAGGCTCAGTGGAGGTAGGCAGCCATGAATTTAAAGTGGTGTGCATTTACCTGGGATAAGTGAAGCCTTAGCAAGAGAGTCCCTTCTTGTTTTCTGGTGGGGGACAGTTAAGACCTGGCACAAAACAAGGGCACAGGGATTATATGATAAGTGAATGAATGAGCAAATAGCTTAATGAACAAATTTATCCATTCAACCAATTTTTATTGAGCACCTATTATATGACAGGTTCTGTTTTAGGAGGGGAACACAGGGGTGACAATGGCAAAATTCTTGCCCCTTTGGAAGCAACATATGCAATGGAGCTTTTGGACTTCATGAGGCTTTTCTGAGGATTATTTTTGTTTTGTTTTTGTTTTTAAAGGTAGCTAACCCAGTCTAATGGAAAATTTGGAAGGATGATTATCATCTTGCCACATCTCTCTTTGTGTTCTATTTCAGCCTAAGATGAAGGGAGCACCATTTTCATTTTCACCAGCTCAGAGAGACAAAGCATCTTGTCCTGGGTCACACAGTACGTCTGCAGAGAAACTGGTAGGGGTTGGGACAGCAGTTTCCCACTTCCAGTGCTGAGCTATTCCTGCTCACCACATACCGGTGTCTCCAAAGATTCTGATTATGGTAGGATAATGGGGTGGGAGCTATGGGTGCCTGGATTTTGGCTTTCTGGAGGGAAGTCTTGACATGCTTTTATTTTCTTGTTTCTCTGGAGTGGAGCAAATAAAAGGCAGTCAGGGGGTCCATCAGGCCCATGGGTACTGGCTCCAGGCATGGCCTGTCAGTGGGAATATCTGGCCTCAATGAAAGGTAAGGGTGCATGCAGGACCTAGCTGCCTGCTCTTACACCGCGGACACCAGAGAAGGTGTGGGGAGTGGGGAGTCAGCATTTGTCAAAGTGTGTGTGAGCACAAGTGCATACACACAGACACATCAACAGTACAGATGCTTGTGCAAACGCAAAGGTACAAGTGCTTATTCAGATTCACAAGTATAGTCACATATACAGGCACACACACACACAAATACACTCAGGTTCATGCATAAATACCCCAGCACCTGTGCACACATCCAGACAGACATACACATTGTAAACATGCATAGGTGTAGGTGCATGTCTTTGGCCATATTCAAATGCACATACATTAAGTGTGTACTCACATGTGTATACATAAGCACACATACAACAAAGATCAATCTAAAAGTATTCATTGAGAGGTGCACACCGTGTATACACTCACGTTTCTGCAGCCTTATTTCTGTCTCAGTGCCTTTGCCCAGGATCACATGCTCTTTTGCCTCAGGGCCTTTGCATAGGCTGTTCTGCTCCTGAAATATCTTCCCATGCTGCTTGATCTTTCAGTCACAGTGTATCTAGCCCTTCCTTTGGGACCTTTGCCTGGAGCACCTACTCAGAACCCTCTACTTCCCCTTTCTTTTTTTTTTTTTTTTTTTTTTTTTTTTTTTTTTT